>NC_063207.1:17013382-17025882 GCF_017589495.1 Alosa alosa | reverse complement strand
TTACCACGTCTCGCGGACCACTTGGGATAGCTTGTGGACCACCAGTGGTCCCTGGACCACACTTTGAGAAACACTGATTTAGCTGAGAAGCTAAAGTAGTTGTTTGGCCTCCTAAATGCTTTTATTTTATTTTAATGTCCCTTTTGTTTTAATCAGTTAACAAGCTCATTGAATTTCATCTCAATGTGTTCACTTTCAGCTTTACTGTATTATGGAGAGCTTGTTCTGCATGGCAAGAAAGACCTTGCATTTGGCCACAAGTAGAGACTGTTTTCATTGCTATGACTTTTCAACATTGGTTGCCTGGTTGCCTGTCTGAGAATTCAGACTAATTGGCTATTCCCAAACCTGTGGCACTAATAGAGTATTCAGCATAAAGTCTCAGCCACTGCTGCAGTTTGTCAGAGTATGCCAACAGACTAAAATAAGTGCTCAAGAAGTGCCTAGGGTGGGGGGCTTGTGTGAGCAACAGAAAACTCACAACAAACACACACACACACACACACACACACACACAGTATATGCACATGCACACACACAAACACCATACACACGTATACACATGTGCCCGCCCACACAAACTCTCTCTCTTGGATGATTTGAAGCACATGCACTGGGAATCCAGGCAATAGAAAAACATTCAGTGTCATTCAGTGAGTGGGCAGCTTGCACCCCAACAGTACAGGCAGCACAGCTAACACACCTGCACCAACCTCTTACAATAACATTCCTCTTTTCACAGGAAATTCACAATATTCCGTGTATTTAGCTGTGGAAAGCTGCTGAACTGTTGTATGCATACTATTCTGTAATGGTCAAGGACATGCTGCTACTGTAGAGAGTGGAGCAAAACAGGATGCAGAAAGATGGGAGCCACCTACTGGTCAGAGATGGTGGTGCATGCACACGGTAACAAACAGGTGAAAAGGTTGACAGAGCATTTCATAAGAACATGATGTGTGTCTGTGTGTGTGTTAGTGTTTTAGTGTGTCTGTGTGTGTGAGCCATCCATACCTGCAGCAAGTGAGTTAATATCGCATGGGGGGAGTCCAGCTGATGAGGAACGAAGAGAGAGGGAGTGAGAGAGACGAAGAGAGAGGAAGGGAGAGAGGGGGAGTGAGGGAGGGATGGAGAGGGCAGGAGGGAGGAATAGAGGAGGGGGGATTATATGGATAAAGAAGAAAGGAAGGATGGGGGAAGCAAGTAAAATGATAGAAAGAAGAGAGAGAGAGAGAGAGAAAGAGAGAGAGAGAGAGAGAGAGAGAGAGAGAGAGAGAGAGAGAGAGAGAGAGAGAAAGCAGAACACATTGAAGCCGAGGGAAGGAGAGAAAGAAATTCGAGAAGCAGATTTCATCAGGGAAGCTGGATCAACTCAGTGGCCTCCTAACTCTTCCCTCTGTTATACGAACTTCATTACACTCTGGTAAACATTGTACATCACCTGCTACAACACATAGCAGAACACCTGCTACAGCACTTGCTATTACCTGCCATCTATAACACTCTCAGTGCAGGATTACTGTGTTACTGGACATCAATCACAGCTAAATGGCTTGCTGGAGAATACTGTGTCAAATTACTAAAGCACTAGAACACTCCACTTAAAAAAAACAACATATAGCTCCACTAATCATCAAAATAAACTGATTGGAACATCTTAAACAATTTGCTGACTGTTTTGCGATGAGTCTGCAGTGAAGCCCATGTCAGTCTAGATCTAGATCTCCATCATAATCAGATCTGACATGCCGCCAGTGGCTGGCATCTCAAATCTGACGCCTCCAGGGGCCTGAATCCTGCACTTTAATAAGCGGGCACACATAAAGGCAGTCTTGCTGAGAAAAGAACAGCAGCAACTAAAAGGGACAGCTTGGGACGGAGTCAGCTCGATGCGGAATACCATCAGCTGTGGCTAATGAACTGAAATGACTGATTTTTGGCAAGCGTAGCTGTCTGCAGCGCTGGGTTTAAAGCTAAGAACGACTAAAGAGGCTATGCTTAGCGCACAACTCCATTTGGCTGCGTTATACATGGGGTACTCTAGGCTGGGAATGGAGCGGTTGCAGTTCCATGCTTCTAGAGAAGCCTCATCAGGCCAACTGCACAATCTCAAGCTTCCCTGTGGATAAGCAGTGCCAGCAGTCAATGGAGAAGCAAGCACATTTATGCACACTATTTTGCGGTTTGACTTTAATGTATGTGCACAAGCATGTATGAGTGTTAATCGGTGACTATGTATGCATGTATAAACTGTGCAAGTGTGTACATGAATGTTGAATTTGTGGATGAATTTATTTGTTGATTTATTGGTTGACTATTGTGTGTGTATGTATGTCTGATGCCTGTATGTGTATGTCTCTCTCTCTCTCTCTCTCTGTGTGTGTGTGTGTGTGTGTGTGTGTGTGTGTGTGTTGTGTTTGTGCTCTTACTTTCAGAGGTCTGCATGACGAGGGTCTTGCTGTATTGGCCGACACCGCTCCCGTTGAAGGCTTTGACACGAGACCTATACGTGCTGTTGAAGTGAAGGCCATCCACAGTGCAGATGGTCTCTGTGCCCACATACACCTCCCACGCACACACACACACACACACACACACACACACACACACACACACACACACACACACACACACACACACACACACACACACACACACACACACACACAAAAAGAAATCCAAGACAGGATTTAGTGTCTCCTAGCTAGTCCCTGCTGATAAAGTGTCCAGTCTGTTTCTGAATTACTGGACAAACAGCACAGTCTGAGTGAAGCTCAATAAAGCTGCCAGTGGTTCTTTCAAAAGCTTGCTTTATTACTTTCCCCTTACTGGACATCAATCACAGCTAAATGGCTTGCTGGAGAATACTGAGTGCCTACTTAATTCTTCCTTAATTCTCTGGATACAAGCAGGGCCTGAATTAGCATTTTACAACTAGGTATTCACCTGCTATTTAATTGATGTACTACATACAGTGCATATTATTATTTCATAGGTTCCCAGTTAAAGCAACACCAAATAACTTTTCTTCTGTCGCACGCACGCAATTTGTTTATCCAACGGCTTTGTAAATAACGATGTCCAAAGACAAGGTAGAATATGTTGCAAGTAGGCTACGATGTATTGTGACATCATGCAAGTCAACTTACATAGTGTGGTTATAGCCGATAGAGGGCTGCGAAGTGAATGCAGAAGTGCCGTTCACCCTGAGTTGATGAACCACGGAAACAATTTTGGAAACATTATTTTAAGGTACAAAAAACTCTTTGGTGTTGCTTTAAGGCACAACATTTCTATATGTCTCTTATGGAACCCATATTTGCCGGAACAACATTGTATTCACATAGAAGGCACCAAAGCAGTTTGCTGAAATGCTTCATGCAGTAAAACTGAAGGTGGAACTACTACTGTGCTTTAAAATCACACTAAGATTACCATCCAATGTTATTCTAGAATGTCCATGTAACAAGGGTGTAGTGACCATTGCTGTGCAGGTCTCTTTAGCTCCACGTCGAGCAATTTAAGGGCGTTCATGATGACATTTGAGAACATTGTAAGACACCGGGTAACAACAAGGATTCTCTGAGAATGTACAGTGTGGGTTAAGACAAGCCCAAAGTCCCAAAGCTGTGATGCCTATAGGCTGTGCACGTTCACGACAATCTGAGTGATGTCTAAAATACAGCCAGCCCACTGCAAAGCCCATACACACTGAGGATCTCTCTCTGCCTATAATTACTCTACAGAGAGTGGGCGAGGAAGAGAGCACGAGAGAGTGGGTGTGATGGAGAGAGAGAGAGAGAAGGATTGTGAGATAGAGTGATAGAACAAGAGAGAGAGAGGAGAGAAAGAATGTGGGAGAGATCCATCCCACACAATGTGTTTAAAATAGCAGATCTGCTCTTCCTGTAGAACCATGTGTATAGAGCTTCACTGATGATCAACTGTGAATCATAAACACACTCTCTCTCTCTCACACACACACACACACACACACACACACACACACACACACACAAACCTTACGCCTCTTATGCCTCTTACGCATGCAGTCAGGGCCAGTTTGGAGTGAGTGTGGGTGTGTATACTTTTGAGCATGTCAGTGTCAGAGTAGCGATGGTGGAGAAGGGAAAGTGTGTATTCATGGCCGGTTAGCGTGGATATCTGAGAGCACATGGACTCGTTAGTACACAGACACGTGCGCATGGGTGCCAAGAATGCCAGTTTGGTAATGTGCCTCTCTGTATGTATAAGTATTAAGTATTAAGTATTAAGTATAAGTATATATACTTATATACATTTGGTCTCTGCATTTATCCCAATCCGTGAATTAGTGAAACACACTCAGCACACAATGAACACACAGTGAGGTGAAGCACATACTAATCCCGGCGCAGTGAGCTGCCTGCATCAACAGCGGCGCTCGGGGAGCAGTGAGGGGGTTAGTTACCATGCTCAAGGGCACTTCAGCCGTGCCTACTGGTCGGGGTTTGAACCGGCAACCCTCCGATTACAAGTCCGAAGCGCTAACCAGTAGGCCACGGCTGCCCTAAAAACAAACTGCTAAGAACAGAAGGCCAAGAAGCGATGCAAAACTTCATGTGAATTACATTCAAAGTGTATGTGCACATTCATTTTGAAGGGTACTGTATCTCTAATGCTTCAACATCAGTGAACTGGAATAGTGTCTATAACTCTTCGGCAAACCAATCAATTGATTTCATTTTATATGATTCTTCATTTCGGTGCAATCAGGTTTTATCACAACAGTTTGTAACTTCAATCAAGTGTCAAGTGGAATAAGACATGTGGATACATATACGGAGGATAATCAATCATTGTCGTGTATGTATGCATGATCAATCATTCATTCAATCATTGTGTGTATGTATGCATGACCATATGGGTTCCTTTTTTTGTGGGTTCAGTATGAGTATGAGAGTATGATGGGGGGTTGGGGGGGGAGGCAGAGAGACCATATGTTGTCCATTGCCGTGTCCATTGCGGTTATTTTTTCAGTGCAGTTTGTTTGCCTGTCTGGTTTCTTGGTGTTTTATGCCCCCAACGTTGTTTTCAAGGCAGCGCTGCCTGGAAGGCACTAGGGTTAGGCATGGGTTAAGGTTAGGGTTAGGGTTGGGGTTAGGTTTAGGATTAGGTGCCTTTAAGTCAGCCGTGGCAGCGCTGCCTGGAAGACGATGTTGGGGGCATGAAACACCATCGAAGTCGTCTGTCTGTCTGTCTGTTAGTCAGCAGGATTATCCAAAACTACCTGGCCGATTCTCATGAAACCTAGTGTAGCATGGGCCAAGGAGATATTTGGGAGAAGCACAGATATCCAGAGATCCACAAATTGTTGCTCATTTCTGAGAAGCCAGCTATGAGACAAGCCCTCTGCTAACCTGGCAAACAGCCAATCAACTAGTCAGGTTTAATCACATGACCTAAATCTCCCTGCCTGTAGACACATTTGACAGCCTGCCAGTGATACGTGTTCACTCAGCATCTGGATGAAGTGATTGGAAATAGATTTACACACCCCACAGGTTCATCCTGTTTAAATCACCTGCAGGCAGGATTTGTCTTCCCTTTGATCAGGCTTAAAGAGCAACTGGAAAATGTCTCTCTCTTGTACCAGTCAGCCATAGGGCTCACTTTACCAAGAGCAAAGTGATGAGGTTGATGGTGAAGGGCCTTGATGCAGGTGGATATGCCTACTAAAGAGGATGGGGATGCTGAGCACTGACATGATGGGCTTTTTCTTTATTGACTACCAGGGATAAAATTCAAGCCGCTTGTGTGTTCGTGGTTATTTGTTTGTGTGTGTGTGTGTGTGCGTGCGTGCGTGTGTGTGCGTGTGTGTGTGTGTGTGTGTGTGTTTTCACAGCTAAAGAAGTAAGATGTCACTTGAAATGAACTTCCTGTGTGTGTTTGAGCTCACTATGGTCGTAGCTGCAGGTGGTACATCCAAGTTGTATGTGCATGAGTGAATCCAATCAATATAAATGGTGTGCACCTATATACTACGTGCAGTATATGTGCAGATTTGTAGTCTACATTTACCAGGTGTTTTATTTGTGTATGTATGAATTCTCTGTGTGCACATTTGCACGTGCATCTTAAAGTGTCCACACATTCATTAACCAATTACCACACACACCTGCTCAGGGGGGTTCTGATAGATGAATCCAAACCTAAACACTAAACCCCGAGCTGTTACTGTAACCAGTGCGCTGATCTGGAAAGAAGTAAGGAGTGAGGCCCGTTTGGTCTTTATTATGTAGACCCAGTTAGGCTTTCTAGGAAATCTGTGCTGGTTAATGCATACCTAATAGGAGCATAATGTTGAATATCTGAGTGGTTGAGCCTTATTGCATGAGTTAGAGAGAGAGAGAGAAATACTGAATGAGAGAGTGAGAGAGTGTAAAAAGAGAGATAGTGTGAACGAGAGAAAGAAAGAAAGAGAGAGAGAGAGGGTGTGTGTGTGTGCCTGTGTGTGTGTGTGTGTGTGTGTGTTTACACACCCTAAATACACCCCCGTTTCCATCATCTAGCTCCAGGATGTATCCGTCCACTGCAATGGTTGAGAGAGGGGGCTGTTTCCACGACAACGTAGCACTATTGTTTTGAGTGCAGCACTCCTCTAGCTGAAGGATTGGAGCGGCCGGCACTACAAAAAGAGAGGAGTTGAAACATTCAAACAAACACACACACACACACACACACACACACACACACACACACACACACACACACACACACACACACAGGCACACAGGCACACACACACAGGCACACACACACAGGCACACACGCATACACACACTCACACGCACAAGCATACCCACAGGCGCACACACACACACACACACACACACACACACACACACACACATGCACACACACACACACACACACACTACCTTTCATCTGCACAAAGTCCAGCTGGTGTATGGACTGCAGCAGTGGTCCGCTGTCGAGCGTCAGGTCAAAGTCGCTGGTCATGCGCGGGGTCAGTGTACCCTTTCCCCACTGACCCTCCGTCATGTGCACTCTCCTGATGAGGGCGTCCGAGATCTGACAGAGGGAGGGAGAGAGAGAGAGAGGGAGAGGAGGAAGAGAGGTAGAATTTGAGGGATAGAAAGAGGAGTGAAAGGGTTTTGAAAGGGAGAGAGAGAGCAAAGAGGGTGAAAAGAGAGAGATGACGGAACAAAGGACACATTCACAAAGGTGCATTAGTATGCAAGAGAGAGCACTTAGTGTACATGCTCAGATGGACAGAGGAACTGATACAGAAAGAAACATAAAGTAACAGATAGAACAAACAGGAGGCTTTACATATACATACATACACACAGATATGTGTATACACACACACACACACACACACACACACACACACACACACACACACACACACACACACACACACACACACACACACACACACACACACACACTTGATTGTATGAAAATAGCACTAACTGACGCACTAACCATGTTAAAAAGCATCCGCCAAATGTAATGTAATGTAATGTACAGTAATGTAATGTAATGTAATATAATGTAATGTACAGTAATGTAATGTAATGTAATGCACAGTAATGTACTGATAGAGAGGGAGTTTTGGGGTACCTGTAGGAAGCCACTGGGGTCGTTTTCTTTGATGACCTCTAGGCAGTACTCCATCAGGCCTGTGGTCTGCCTCAACTTCACTGTGCAGTGGGAGATCTGGTCCCTCACCACCTACAGTAAGGGAGAGAAAGAGAGAGAGAGAGAGAGAGCAGAGCGACAGAGGCAGAGAGGTAGGGGGCAATAGGGACAAAGTTAGAGAGGGGTAAAAAGTGAGGCGATAATAAATGGGTTGTGGATGTGTAGTGAGAACGGCAAGAGAGAAAGGGAACAGTAGGCACAGTCATATCTCTTGTTCAGTGGCCCCTCTGGTTACACTGTCGACACGGCTTTAATGAAAGTCACTGCACTTGGTTAGCCAGACATTCCTCTTCCCCTTCAGGGAGAATCTCACACCCTCTCTCACTCTCTCTCACACATGGACACACACATGTGTACACACACACACATACATGGACAGCTTGTATTCTAGTTAAATTGCACTACTACTGCTGCTTTTGATAAAATATACTACTCCCGCCGCTACGAAAGAAAACATAAAGGCTAAGTAGTTGTAGACATAAAAGTCAAATGCAAGAGCAACAAGATTAAAAACGCATAAGAACAACACCAAATAGAGGAACACAGGAGCACATTAATGCTAAAGAGCAATTCTATTTCCAGTCTCCTCAACAGCAGTGCCTCGGAATCGCCAGCCCTGCTGACGGGCCGTTGCTAGGTAACTGCATCAGCGATTCTCTGCATCTCGCCCTGCAGGTTTCCATGGTGCAGCCACTCCGGGCTGAGCATGCCTGACTGTGCTGCCTTAGAGAGAGGGACTCCGCTGCGGAAAGACCCGCACACACACACACACACACACCCGCACACACCCCCAGCCACAGAGTCACACACACACAAACACAATCCCAGACTCAATCCCACATTCAATCACATCTGACATGGAACAAGAATTCCCCAGTCCACTGTAAACACTTCAGAAAGGAGATTTCCAGCTCTTGAGGCCCCTGAAGAGAAGGGAGGCACCTGCATCCTGTGGCATGGCATAGCAACTATAATCAGGGCCAGTTCATAGTCTACGCAAGCTACACAGACTCAGTTGATAATGCTCACACATACTTTGAAGAGCCCTCTCGTAGTCTATTCAAGCTACGCAGATGATACGCACCCATTGGAAATACATGACAAGGTACTTGCACTTAAGGCAGCGTTACAAAAATGTGGACAAAGCTATGGTTTGCTTTTGCTATGCATGTATGTGTTAAGCTAGATGGACATGAACATGGGGGCCCACAAAGAATTGAACTTCTGTCTGTGTGTGTTTGTGTGCATGTGTGTGTGTGGGTGTGGGTATGGGTGTGTGTGTGTGTGTGTGAGAGAGAGGGAGAGAGTGTATGTCCTGGACCAGTAGTGAAGTTGCATGGTTTTGGTCCCTTCAGGTGCGGTGATGGAGTCAGGGTGGTGACTGACTAACTAACTTAACTAACAGGAATACTCACTGTAGTTTCATACATGCTTAGGCTACCCATTCTGCAGTAGCTTCCATTCTGATGTGTCTATAGACCCTTTCAAGAGAGTTCCATTATCAGCATCATAGTTGGCCCCACAAGACTTCCTTTTTAACATTCCATATGTTATCTTAATGCAGAGGAAGTAGATTGGGGCCCAAATAGAACATTCAAGCATTGTTTTTGTTTTTATTGTTGAAAGGGTCTGTTAAAGGAATCTCACACATGCATGGATTGTTATTGTGACATGACCTCTGCTTTAAATAACAATGAAGAATAAAACCCAGCTGACACAGTGAGGTAACAGTTTTTGAAAACATTCCTTTCTATAACTATGTTTTATTAATAGATTTTACAAGCTCCAGCAGCCTTGGGGAAAAGCGATGACTCTTCATCACTTCATCAAAACTTCAGAGGGATCTAATGTGTTTTGTGTTGTGTGTGTGTGTGTGTGTCTGTGTGGAAGGGTGAGTTGTGATGAATCGATGTGTATGTGAGTCGAGTGGTGATAGGGCCAGCTGAACTAGCACTCTGTTTCAATACTCAGGACAAACTTCCCAAATTTGACACACTTACAGTACAGTACACACACACACACACACACACAAACACAATTTCACAATAGGTGTGAGCAGGCATTCTTGGGTTGTATTTATTTGGTGTAAACAATTAATTGACAGAATAAATCAATTACCTAGGGACACGACCTTGCCTGTGGTCTGGCCATGTGTGTGTGTGTGTGTAAGGGATGGTGGGGGTGTCTGTCTGGGGGTTCACACTAGGTTGCTGCAGTGAGTCAGTATTGGACTCCCATACCCCTGGCACTGGACCAGATGGCTTTTTTCTGAAACAACACACACACTCACAGACCTGCTCTCTCTCTCTCTTACACACATACACACACACTAAACAACTCACGTCCTAGTCTCTGCACTTGCAACACTGTCTGCTTACAAAGCAGCTCCCTAAGAATTTGACTCAACTCCATTTATTTTCTTTATTTACTCTCATTCTCTCTCACAGACACACACACACACACACATTCTGAGAGTGTATGTAGGCAACTCTTTCTCGCACACTTTTGCCCTGATTGCTCAGTGTCTATATACCAGCACTGCTAAGTATATTGTATATGGTGTGTATGTGCGTGTGTTTTCCTGTGTGTGCAAATGCATGCGCATAAGCCTGTGTGTGTGTGTGTGTGTGTGCACTCTGTGACATCAGTCCCAGTTACACTCTGTCTTGTCCTCTGCCTCTGTCCTTTCCCCTCCTCTCTTCTTTCCCCTCCTCTCTTTCTTTCCCCTCCTCTCTTCTTTTTCAGACTTCCCCGTCCCTCCCATCACAGTTCTTTCTCTCTTTCTCTCTTTCTCTTTCTCTTTCTCTCTCTCTCTCTCTCTCTCTCTCTCTCTCAACTGCATAGCCCCCAACACATGGATAAACCATATCCAGTATCCATTTCTCTGGCTGACTGGCTAAGGTACCATCTGGGCTTAGAGAAGGTGGCAGATCTTCCCTCTGTCCCACAAACTGCTATCTGCCAGGGCATTACTTCCCACATTCTCTTGCAGGAGCAGGAGACTACGAAGACCCCTGTGATGTGTGTATGTGTGAGTGAGTGTATGTGTGAGTGAGTGAGTGTCTGCGTGTGTGTGTGTGTGTGTGTGTGTGTGTGTGTGTGTGTGTGTGTGTGTGTGTGTGTGTGTGTGTGTGTGTGTGCTTGTGTGTGTGTGTGTGTGTGTGTGTGTGTGCACATGTGTGTGTGTGAGAGAGAGAGTGTGTATGTCCTGGACCAGTAGTGAAGTTGCATGGTTCTGGTCCCTTCAGGTGCGGTGATGGAGTCAGGGTGGTGAGGTGTGTGAGAGGATGATAGCAGGATTAAAATGGGGCTTCAGAAAGGAAGCAGAGATTAGAAACACTCCTAGAGGGGTGGCAAAGAAAGTCACTCTCTCCTTCTGAATATCTCCCTCTGTCACAAAAACACACACACACACACACACACACAAACATACTGGGACTAACGCACATACAAATGCACATGTACGCACACACATTCTCCCTCATTCTCTCCCTGTCTCTCTCTCAAACACACACACACACACACACACTG
The DNA here is from genome assembly GCF_017589495.1 of Alosa alosa. Classification (NCBI taxonomy): domain Eukaryota; kingdom Metazoa; phylum Chordata; class Actinopteri; order Clupeiformes; family Clupeidae; genus Alosa; species Alosa alosa. Next base: position 17,014,641 of record NC_063207.1, on the reverse strand, counting down.
TGGCTGGTACAGAGTGGGGTGCTTCCTTCTGCAGCTATCCAGGCTACAGCTCCAGTTCTTCTCCTCTCTGGGATGCCTGGCCTGGTTTGGGCTATTTGTATCCTTACCGTGAATAGACGAGTGTGCTCCCGTGGGAATGGCCTATCGACTTTCCGAAGCGATTGAAACGGAAGTGGCTCCGCGAGGAGCGACAGGCTTGATAAAAATAATTACCGTGTCATCACAATCACACGTGTGACAGGTCGGAGACGAAGAGGACGCACAGGTCATGAGTGAGGTGTCCTAGCAGTCAGTAAGTTAGGGAAGCCACTACGGAGGTGTGTGTGTGTGTGTGTGTGTGTTTCAGTGTATGTGTTTCTCTCTATATGTACTATATGCCTCTGTGTGTGTGTTTATGTGTGTGTGTATGTGTGAAAGAGCAGTCTGTGATAGTGTAGGGATATCCACCTCTATTTATTTCTGATTTTGAAGACAGATGTATGATGTCAGTAAAGTGTACTGTTTGTTTGTGCAGCTGTTGTGTTATTCAGTTCAGCAACAATGTTCATACTCTTGCTTTACAGCTATGCAAACTGGTGATTAAGCTTCTGGTCAGCATATTATTGATGTTGTAAGGGTTATATTGATTTGATCTTACTACATTAGGGGCTCTACTGCTATCAGCTGTTGGCATCAGTGTTTTTGCGATGTCATTTGATACATCTCAGATAAGAAGAGGCCCGAGCAACACACACTCACGCACGCACGCACACGCACACACGCACACACACACACACAGTGCTGTCACACAGCCTCCACGTGCTGTCTCCTCTATTCACATCACATGATGATAGATCACCTCTAGGCAGAGCTTATGTGTATGGCTGTATGGTAAGCTAGTCCCTCTCTATCAGAAGCAGACTGATTACCTAATGTTCTAGATGTCATGGCATGTGATAACATATCGATTATGTGTAAATATGTTTGTATGAGTGGAAATCAGATAATAATACTATAATACATATAATAATAATACAGATAATAATATGTTATGTAGATATTTCACATTTATATCACAAGCACTTTTACAGCAAACACTAGTAATAGTATTGTTTGGAATCTTTTATTGGTCACCACTCTGCTCAAAGAGCTGCAATGCCTTAGGGAGAACAATCTCAGGTCTTCAATTAGAAGGCCATTAATTATTTCATTGATTGATACGAGGCTTGGCTTTCACAGCATGATTGTTTGTGTGTGAGTGTGTGTGTGTGTGTGTGTGT
>NC_063207.1:17005882-17010882 GCF_017589495.1 Alosa alosa | reverse complement strand
AGTTTGGGGCTTATAGAGATACCTCTCCCAATATGTGTCTAATTACCACACACACCTGCTCAGGGGGGTTCTGATAGATTAATCCAAACCTAACCACTAAACCCCGAGCTGTTACTGTAACCAGTGCGCTGATCTGGAAAGAAGTAAGGAGTGAGGCCCGTTTGGTCTTTATTATGTAGACCCAGTTAGGCTTTCTAGGAAATCTGTGCTGGTTAATGCATATCTAATGGGAGCATAATGTTGAATATCTGAGTGGTTGATGATGTGTGTGTCTCACCTTGAGTTTGTGCTCGTGCTCTTTGTTGACGCGTGACAGCAGCTGGGCTTTGCGGCGATTCAGAGCATCGATCAGAGCGTCACACTGGGCCACCAAACACGCCTCAAACTCCACACCGTTCTCCTGAGTGCACGTGCACACACACGTACACACACATGGAAAACATATTCATGCACAACACAAAACACAAACACACACACACACGGAAAACACACACACACACACACACACACAAACAGAGAGATACAGATGAGAGAGGAAAACACAGATTGCACAGATGCAATTAGTATAAAACAGAAACACAAGCTACAAAATATGACAGAGCAGTAAACATATGACAAAGAAAGAAATACAGAATAAGAGACAATAAAAGAAAACAAAGAAGTACTGATGTATCCTGAGACAGGAAGAAAGAGGCAGTCAGTAAGAGGGTGAACAAAATAGTACGACACATGCCATCATATCTGCAGACAAGAATGAGTTTCACTGGTGCCCCACAGTGCACTTGTAGAATGCTGTGAACTCAACTGCACCCTTGACATCCCTCATCTGAAGTCATAGTCAGACGTGAAATGCTCTGGATGAATCCCCCTCTTGTGCTGGCAGTGTGGATGAGCCCCGAGCTGGGCTGCATGCTTCTCTAATAGTTTAAGTGTCCTTCCTTCTTCATCTTGTACCCTTCTGCTCTATGTAGGACGTGAGGTGTCATTTTGAACAGATTGGTAGGACATTAATGTGTCCCCTGCCCCCATGCAGGTGGTGGACCAGCAGAAGGGCTGAGACCTGGCTGGAGGGTTGCTTCTGGCTTTTTGCTTTTTCTCTCTCTCTCTCTCTCTCTCTCTCCCCTCCATCTGTCTCCCCTCTTCGTACTTGATCTACTTGATCATTCCTTTTTCTAAATCCCACTCTTAATGTCTTAAAGTGCATGTGTGTGTGTGTGTGTGCGTGTGTGTTCTACCTGGATATGCTGCACCATGTTTCTGAGCTGCACCAGGAACTCTTTGGCCTCAGTGGCACGGTCAGACAGCCCATTGAGAGCCTGAGACAGCTGGCCCTGAAGACAGGAAGACATACACACAAGCAGTAAGATACATGTCAACATTAGTGTGTGTGCGTATGCGTGTGTGTGTACGTGTGTGTGTGTGTGTGTGTGTATGTGTATTTGTACAGGCGTTGTATCACAGCTCTGATAAGCAATAAGAGAGCACAAATATTCACTGAGCACTTGACCAATATATAGCAGCATGGAAAAATGTTTCCTCTGAAGAACAAGCAAACACACCACCTGACCACCAAGTTAGGTCAGTGTGATGGTCCATGTGATGACTACTGCCACTGCGGTCATGAAACGCACTCGTTGAACCTTTCCTTGCGGTTAAGGGGACCCAGTTTCTATCCAGTTATGTAAACACCCATCCCATCGGACAATGCCGAGGATCAGCTGATCTTGGATCAGGTACTGTACATAGTTTCCACACATGCAGCAACTTTTACCCACTTTTTCTGCCCATTCAGGAGAAGTGAGTTCCCATGGGTACCTCCAAGAGGCAAGTGCTTCCTGTTTGAGACAGGAAGTGCGATGGCAGGTGTGATGACACATTAACAGTCATGCTTGGAGAGAGGCGTGACTGAGCAGGGGTCAAACTCAGAGTGAACGAGTGTGAGGATGAGTGTGTGTGGACAGACATTTTAACACAGAGACTCTAAAGTGCACAGATTCCCCTTGTGTGTCTCTGTGGAATGTGTTGGGCCATGTACACGCGTAGCTAGGAATTTTTAAAAACTGAGATTTGTGCTCCGCATTGTGAAATAATTTAATCTACCTGTACATGGATACGCAAAAACAGCTGAACGTTGTTGAAGGCTATCAAGAACACGTCAATCAAACAGATGGCCAATTGGAGACCTGACAACATTTTAAAGAATAGGGAAAACATCACGTCACAATCCAAAAACTCAATTTTCTTCCTGTCCACATGCAAACACTGAAACAGAGTTTTTCAAAAATCCCCACTTTGGCCAGAGTTTAAAAAAAAATATCCATATTTAGTGACCGAAAACTGAGTTTTTGTGTAGACACAATAATAATACCCCGCTACATGGACATGGCCAAAGAAAGAAAGAAAGAAAGAAAGAAAGAAAGAAAGAAAGAAAGAAAGAAAGAAAGAAAGAAAGAAAGAAAGAAAGAAAGAAAGAAAGAAAGAAAGAAAGAAAAAAGTTGTTGTAGTTGGTGAGAGGGAGAAAGAAATGTAGATAGATGGGGTGATTACAGAAAGGGGGAACATGGAGGGAGGTACAAAGGGAGAAAGAGAGAGAGAGACGGAGAGATAAAGAAAGTTGTTTTTGTTAAGAAGGATAAAGCGGAAAGTGGGAACGCTGGTCTTCATCCGGTCGGAAAACCTTGGGCATCCGGAGCAGCTTCGCTCCCGCACTGAGAGGTACATGGAGTGTGAAACCGCTGTCCAAACAGTGTTCACATACACACTCTCTCTCTCTCTCTCTCTCTCTCTCTCTCTCTCTCTCTCTCTCTCACACACACACACACACACACAGACAAGCATACACTCAGTCCTCCCTCTCACTCTCTTGTTCACCCACACAGGCACAAACATTGCCACTGTCGCACAAACACACACATCCTGTGCGCTCTCTCTATCTCACACACACTCACTGCAGACCCTCTGGTGTGAGAGAATGACGGAGTTTGTTTGAAGAAGACCGGAGACACTCCACCTTTGACCTCGGGCTTTGGGAAAAGACCACAGAGTCTGAACACGCACCCAGTGCACCATGGGAGAGAGGACAGCTGAGCAAAGAACAGGAAACAGTGTGTCCTGCAACACACACACAAGCACATGTACAATTATCCACACACACACACACAAAAGTCTGCTTGAACGTGATTGTGTACATCTCGAAATATAAAATCTCAAATCTGCAAATACCAACTACTAACAGAAAATTATTTCTGAAACCTTTCCTCTGGCACTGTGGGACAGAAAGATTTAAATAAAAAATAAAAAAAAATCACACACACACCATGAACTGAAAGGCATTTCCACATGATCATACATAATGCACAAAAGCTAAACTGTTTTTTTTTTAACAGTCTCCATCCCACTCAATCTACAGTCAGTCAACATCAAAGTTATATAAAGCTCCAACCTCTCTCCCTCACATATCAACCCACCCACCCACACATTCTCACACACAGTTCAAGAGGCCCCACAAACCCACACAATCTGTCTATATGAATCTATTCAATCTCCTATTGTGTCTTATCATTATGACACATTTCTAATCTTAAAAAAGTATTTCATGTGCAAACACACACACACACACACACACACACACACACACACACACACACACACACACACGTCACAACTGTTTAAAATGCACATCACGCATGTGTCAGCAACCAATGGCATCCTCTCCTCCCCCTGTCTGAGCTCCTGTGCTCTCTCTCTCTCTCTTTCTCTCTCTGTGCTCTGTCTCTCCCTAGCCACCTCTCCTCCTTGTCAGACCCTGATGGATGAGGGCCGATTCAGGTGGCATTCCTTCAGAATTCACAAGCAGAGCAGGTGGCCCATTTACACTGACTGGGTGTGTGTGTGTGTGTGTGTGTGTGTGTGTGTGTGTGTGTGTGTATGCTCATGTGTGTGTTTGCTTTCGTGACAGTCATAGAACATGTATTTGCATATATTTCTGTCATGGCAGACCTGGTGAATTTCTTGAATTTCCCCTTGTGGATCAATAAAGTATATATCTATCTATCTGGTGTGTGTGTGTGTGTGTGTGTGTGTGTGTGTGTGTGTGTGTGTGTGTGTGTGTGTGTGTGTGTGTGTGTGTGTGTGTGTGTGTGTGTGTGTGTGCAATATTTGTGAGACTGAACAAGTATTTTCTAGATGTTGGTATTGCCAGTGAGCTGGAGGAAGACAGCCATCCCTGAGTCATCCCTCGGCCAGGCAGCTGATGTCTCACCACAATGGAGCCTAATCAAATCAGAAATAACATAGACTCTTCCTGCTTTTTCGCCGTGGCAACTTCAGAACTGGCCAATTAGAGTTGCTCCTCAGAGGTTCTCCTGCCCTGACAAACTTGGCCCCGGCCAATCAGAACTCTTTCTGATCCAGGGGCCTGGAGGAGTTGTTCAGGGGAGAACCCAGGACTGTGTTGGTGTGGGAAGCCAGCTGTACTAACACACTAAATGCCATGGCTGGTGCCTGCAGAGATGCCATCAGCTGTTAGTAAATAAATGTATGAACATCAAACCTTAAGATGGCCTACAGTGGGAAACATAACTCACTGGTGCATGACAGAGTGTGTTTCTTTGTGTGTTTGTATGTGTGTATTTTTATATTTATATTTATAAAAAAAAAAGGCCAGCCGTGGCCTACTGGTTAGCACTTCAGACCTGTAACCGGAGGGTTGCCGGTTCGAACCCGACCAGTAGCTGCGGCTGAAGTGCCCTTGAGCAAGGCACCTAACCCCTCACTGCTCCCCGAGCGCCGCTGTTGGTACAGGCAGCTCACTGCGCCGGGATTAGTGTGTGCTTCACCTTACTGTGTGTACACTGTGTGCTGTGTCTGTTTCACTAATTCATGGATTGGGATAAATGCAGAGACCAAATTTCCCTCACGGGATCAAAAGAGTATATATACTTATATACTCTTATACTTATTTGAGTGTGTGTGTAATTGAGGATTTTGAAGCCTGCTTT
>NC_063207.1:16940882-17000882 GCF_017589495.1 Alosa alosa | reverse complement strand
ATGGTCTGTTTCAAAAGATCAATGTCCAGAGGGGACCCTTCATAAGACACTTCGGATCTCGACTTTTGAATGGGGAAGCAGGCCCTCAGTTCCTGACCAGTGTGTGTAGAGGTCCAGTGTGTGCAGAGGTCCAATGTGTCCTTTGTTTGGCTGAGTAGAGGGGAGGTCAGTGCACTGGGGCTCTCTCACATAGGGAGATGGCGCGTTGCCCTTGGACAGTGGGGAGTATCAGTCTTTGTGTCGGGATGCATGCTATTTTAAGGATCATGCAGTGGACACAGGCTCGCTGGTGAGTTGGCACATGCACACACACACACACACACACATACATATAGGGACAAACACACACACACACACACACACACACACACACACACACACACACACACACACACAGATCTGCACAGCGGGGTGAGTCTGTGGGATAGCAGGCTCCTGCTGCCTGGCTGCCTGTCAGAGTTTTAACCACATTAACCCAGAAGCCCACAGACATCTCCTTTCTTCTTCCCATCACATCTTTTTCTCTCTCTCTCTCTCTCTCTCTCTCTCTCTCTCTCTCTCTCTCTTCTTCCTCTTCCTCCTCCTCCTCCTCCTCTCTCCTCCCCATAAAGGCTTTGTTCCTCACCTTGGCTTCAGGAGCACGGTGTGTCAGGTGGTGTCCAGCGCTCCACACAAAGACAGCGCACTTGCCTTTATCTCAGTTCCACACAGAGGGGGAAGCGGCTGTGTCAGTGTGTCAGAAACCTCACAACACAACACAACACGCCTGCAATCACACAATGGGGGAGCCTGGACATCTTTTGTGCACAGAGTGAGGGACAGACACATACGCGCACACACACACACACACACACACACACACACACAGATATGCCGACATACAGGCGCGGATACAGACAAACACACACTGTGCTTGTCTGGTTAAGAAGGGGACGAGATCAAACGCACAGAGGCGTGAAAGAGCATCAGAGCCAACAGAGGGAGAAGCTCCTTCCTGAAGATGCCTATAAATTACTAGTGTGTGTGTGTGTGTGTGTGTATGTATGTCGGCTTGTGCAGCAGTGTGTTGGTCTGTATATGTGTGTAAAAGCATTGCGGGGGGTCAAAATCTGTTCTGTTTTCTTTTGTAGTTTTTTTCCCCTCATTTCCTTTGTGTGTGTGTGTGTGTGTGTGTGTGTGTGTGTGTGTGTGTGTTTTGTGCTGGGCCTCCTGCTGAGAGCATCCTGTTTTGTCTCTTAGAGCTCCCTGCATCTATGGAATGATAAAATGTGTGTGTGTGTGTGTGTGTGTGTGTGTGTCCACATTTGAGCGTGTGTCCTTGGCATAAAATGTGATGAACATCTGAGTGATCAGGTTTTCAGTTCACCTGCTTGTCTAACATCAGTGTACCTTCCTCTATAGGGTTCAAAAGCTCCAGGAAAGATCTCTCTCAAGCTTGTGAGCGCTGATGTGAAAGAAAAAGGTCTTTAAAAAGCCATTTAACATTACCACTGAAGCATGATGTACGCTTTCCTCACATATTATTAATTTATGTGTCGAAGTAAACTATCTGGGCTAGATTAGCTTTACTCTAAAGCAGTGGTCACCAACCTTTTTGAGCCCAAGATCCCTAACCTCGCCCTGAACAAAGGCAAGATCCACCTTGACGTGTCAAAAGAAAATCAAAGCTAAAATACATCCAATTTAAGGCCTTTTAGTTAGGCAAATGTATCAGGTAAAAAATATCACATCCTCCACCCCCTTATACAGGCGTCAATGAGATAACAACACTTTAACATAGTCTTTACTTACATGATTTTGGTTTTGATTTTCTAATTGTGACAGTGTTTGTGACAATACGTCATGATAAATTTGATGTTTGATCGCTGTTTTGGTATGAAGCATACTTCACTGAAATGTACACCCTGTAAACGTTGGCGAACATGTGGGAATTTGGTGACTGTTTTTAATTGTCCTGTTATTCTCGGGATCTACTGGGCAAGTCCTAAAGATCTACTGGTCGATCGCGATCGACGGGTTGGCGACCACTGCTCTAAAGTAAGAGTGGGCAGGGGACAAAAAGGCACATCATGTAGCAGAGATGTTTAAATGCTTCCGCTCTGGGGAGATATCAAGTGACACACACACGCACACACTCACTAAGGCTCTTAGGTTTCGGGCAGAGTCTGAAACAGGCTTGTGAGAGTTGGAATCGATTAGCCATGCAGTTGACGCGGTCAGCCACTAAAGTCACGCTCAGAGGGGAAAGATAAGACATGGTAAATCACACACTGTCTTTACAGTGGCTATACACACACCTTAGGACACACGCACATACACACACACACGTCTCCTTCTCCTTCTCTCCACTGTTTGCTCACTCTGAGTCACGCCACCCACTCTAGTACAGACATCCAGTTCTGAGCTAACTGCAATGGCTCATCAACATCACCACGCAAAAACAACTAGAAAAAGAAAACAGGGGAAATTACTCACACACTGTGCTGTATCATGGTCAGCTGCTAATTTACTCTACTTTACAAAAACATTTTGAGTAAATTGAGAGATCCCATCATCTCCCTTAAACTCTCTCTCTCCCTTTCTCTCTCTCTGTGTCGTTCAAATGTCTAGATAACTAAACATGGTATAAAATGAGACAGATCAATACAAAACCATACAAATGTGCACATTAACCAGTTTGTGTGTGTGTGTGTGTGTGTCCACAAGGGACAGAGGAATACATACATATACATATATATATATATATATATATATATATATATATATATATATATATATATAGTGACTTGTGTGTACATGTGTGTGTGTGTGTGTGTTTATGTTTGTGTGTGTGAATGTGTATCTGCTGTAAAAGAGGAATGCCTGGGGTCGATAAGACTATCAATCAAGCTCTCCTATTACTCTGTCAAGAACATCAACCTTGTTGTGTGTGGCTGTTCTTGTCAAGAGATAAAACAATCAATGTTGGAATGGATTCCAACTTCAAATACAAAGCCCACCTGTTTCAATTCAACATGCTTCTCAGTCTCCTGAGTGCAGAAGGACAGACATGAGGGCATGTGATGATGGAAGAGTGGCTGCTGCTGAGAGGGCTGAGGAACACCGGCGAGCTCTGCTGGGAACGCCAGAGGAGAGGAGGCTCTACAGCGAAGGGAGCTGGATCCCTTATATCTCTGGGGCTGGAACTCGGAATGATCTACTCTATCTATCATTTGTGCCATGGAAGTGAAACGTTGCAAAGAAACACATGGACGTAGCGGACTACTTGGACGTGTGTCCAGTTGGAGTGGAAGTGAGAGACAAACACACAGAGAGGATTGGATTGGAGGGCATCTGCGTTGACAGATGCCGTGGGCCAGAAGGCCTCTCCATCAGGCCTGTCTCTGGCCTGCTTCACTGTGCCCCTGCTTTAGACTCTTAAAGAGATCTGCCCCCACACTCAGCGGTGAGCTCATTGGCCGAGACAGGAGCAGGTCAAAGGTCAAAGGGGCTATAATCACACTCTCTTCATCTCCCTCTCTCTCCCTCACTGTCGCTCTGTCCATCTCTCTCCATCTCCCTCTCTCTCACTGTCGCTCTGTCCATTTTCCTATCGCTCTCTCTTTCTAAAGTGAAGTAAAGTTTAAAAAATGCTTTTTAAGTGAATAAGGACATCTACTGAACAAAGATGGTGCCTATTGTGACTTCCATCTCTCCTCCTGCTCCTCCCCTTGTCCCTTCTTCTTCATCTCTCCTCCTCCTCCCCCCCTTCTCCCTTCTTCCATCTCTCCTCCTCTTCCCCTTCTCCCTTCTTCCATCTCTCCTCCTCCTCCCCCCTTCTTCTCTTCCATCTCTCCTCCTCCCCCCCTTCTCCCTTCTTCCATCTCTCCTCCTCTTCCCCTTCTCCCTTCTTCCGTCTCTCCTCCTCCTGCTCCCCTTGTCCCTTCTCCTTTCTTTCGGCTCTCTGAGGGATAAGAGCATGGTACTCATCCACTCCCCACTGACCTTGTTTCTCATTCACAGGACACACTTCCCTCAACAATGTCAGCAGACACACACACACACACACACACACACACTAAGTGTGTATATGTATGTATTCGTTCCTACAGATCATGTCACTGTCTGTGCTGCTAAATACATCACCAGGAAAACAAGCTTACAATGCCCCCCTGTGTGCGTGTGTGTTTGTGTGTGTGCTTGTGTATGAAGGGGCTGGGTGCAGGAAACAAGCGACAGGAAAGAAACAGCTGGAGACAGCTCTGAACACACACACACACACACACACACTGAACTGAACCTATCAACTGACCTTGTCTATTTGAACACCAGCATGCATGCGGAAACCAAGCTTTAGGAGTATAAACATATCAGTAGCAAAACATTTATAATCCGATTAGTTTCTCAACTCAAAGCTTTAAATAACAAAACAAGCTTTGAATTGAGTGACTAACTTTGCTGCTTCGTTTCCCCTCACCAGCCATCCTGAGAGTCAACCAGCTAGCCATTCCCTGACAGACAAACCAATCAATCTAGTCTACATGTTCAGGGTCATTAACTTACAATTCAATACACATACAGTATGTGTACAACAGGAGGGTGGAACATGGATGAAGCATTAAGGCAAAGTAACCAAGTCTCACATCCAATATTCAATACAGTATGGTCTGTACTGTAGCACTGCACTTAACTGACTGGTCTTGTGCCCAGAGAGACAGGGCATCCTTCATGTATGATAGAGGCATACTGTGGAAGCGCATTCAACATGGATGGGGAGCCAGGAGACTGATAGAATTAAACAAGGCCAGGCAATTTCACAGCCAATGGCTGCGAATCAGATCACACACAATTTGTTCAATTGCACCGTCTGCAGCCTTGGTGATTGAGCATCCATCTTTGAGAGCAAAACATTTGCCTTCATGTGTGAACGTGAAAAATGTTTAAGTGTTTGTTAATGTTAAAATATTTAAGTGTTTGTGTGTTTGTGTGTGTGTGCATGTGTGTGTGTGTTGAATACCCAAGGAATGCCCGCTGGTAATGCAAGATGCCCATGTATGCATTGCCAGTTCACTAAATGTGCATGTGCATGTGTGTGTGTGTGTGTGTGTGTGTGTGCTTGTCCATCTGTCAGTACTCTCCATACCCAGAGGCTTTGGATCTCAGGTCAGCAGCACACAGCCAGACAAAATGACACCCTAAAAAACAGGTGTCATGGAAACAAGAGCCATAGAGTGTTCCTCTACTGACCTGCCTCAAGCGCACCCGAAAGGAAGGACAAGGAGAGAGAGACTGGCATTCAGGTTCGTCTTGATATGGGGCATATCGATGTTTGTGTCTGGAGTAGATAGCAGTGTTTTCCATACATTGACTTATTTGTGGCAGCCCACCACAATATCACATTGACCACCACACAATGATTTTCCAGGTTGTACTACATTGTGCTTAAATCTGTTAGCATCATAATCACTCTGCGCTAATTGGTTAAAAACTGTTGCATTCAAGTTAATTCTGCAAACCTACCACCACAAATAGAATACAACTCTGTGGGAAACACTGGATACTGTAGATACAAGAGATCTGATGGAAGCATGTTAACAGAGGTATGTAGATGGGAGAAGGGAAAGGCTTGTGAGTGTTATTATGACAGCAGTGCAAAAACATACTGGATTGAATGGATAAGTGAAATGATAAACCTCCCTGGCTGAGTGTGTGTGTGTGTGTGTGTGTGTGTCAGCATGGACTGGCGATAACTCCTGTTGCTAAATCTGGCACTCTTCAGTGATGAGACTGTGTACTTGGAGAGAGCATGAGGCTGACAGCTAGTGTCTTCTCTTTGAAGTGACGGGGTAAAACTGCCCTTGTGGTACCCCTGGCCAGAAAAGAACATTGCAGAGTCAGAAACCATCCACACATGCGCACAGACACACAAACACACACACACACACACACAAGCAAGACTCAATGTCATACCATGTTTATTTCAGATCAGAAAACACTACACTGACTGACAGCTGTTCTTCTGGCAGCTGGGAATCCTGTTGTTTTGGCAAACTAGACATCTGATTGGCTAAATGTATGGAATCCAATCTGGAGTCCTGTCTCGGAATGCCCTTTCTGATCACACCGCCATAATTCCTTTCGCCTGTAGGGTGAAACATGACCTGGTGACAGCCAATTTGTAATGTTATAACGCAGCATATTGCGTTACCCATCATTGTCTGAAGTTTAGGTTTTGGAGTGGCCAATCTTGCACCTGTTGCTGACAAGAACTCCCTTTATGGTCTGATTTTACAGGAGTCTGCTTGTGTCTCTGTGGCTGCTAGAATGACTAGCTACTCTCTACAATCCCAACACAAAAGAGGCCTCTGTTGCCTCAAGTCACCATGGAGACACACCAACCCTCCCTTAGGAGAGCACCTCTGAAGTGGAAATAACATACAGAAACACAGTGGAGCCAAACAGTTGGAGAAGGACGTTCACCTAAATGCACAGTAAAGTAAGTGACTGGAGGGTCAGTCAGTTGTATACACTTTTGGTTTGTGTGGGGTTCCTCTCCAAAATGCAGTTTGAGATTGCAGAGACAATTCCAACACAGGAACACAACTGTTTAGCTTACACACCAGAGTGCACAAAACTCACATATATGAATCAGAACACTGAAGAGAGAACCACTTCTGGCAGCTCAACAGGCTACCTTCACGTGACCTACAATCCGAATAGCCAAGGTTATTAGCCTCTTTCCACGCAGTGGACCACAACCATGTCGGTGCGTCGGCAACCAGCTTTTAAGGAAACGTTTCTCTACATCTTCCACAGTTTGTCTGATGAACTGGATTAGAGAATCGCCTACCACCTCGACGTGATCTGAATTTTAAGAGCCGCGGCTGTCGTTGCTCACTACAGCGGCACGTTTCTGTAACAACTTATTTACGTAGGCTATCACCCAGATCACGGAGACTCCGGCGATAGCGCCTCAACAGTTTTCTGAATGGTTTTCATGCGGTCAAACCGCACAAGAACATTAGTGCGTCGATATCCATGACCATGGATTTCAGAACAATGATTTGTGTCTGTATATTTGCGTAGCAGGCTTCACTTTTGAAACATGTAAATGGTCATGTGAATATGACTGTGAACGGTGTCTGGGTATTAGTGATTTTCTTTGTAAAATGCCCATACCAAACACCATCACTTAAACAGTGGGTCATTGCGGAGGACCTGCTCTGGCTGTGACGTTTTGGGGACAGATTCTGATGCAGCACATTTACCTGCAAATCACTAATTCATGGTCTGCGGTCACTCATACGATTGTTTACGCATTTACCTTGTGCAATTTCCACATCGCCCCGAGAGCTTTGACTTCGTGCGTCGAGTGTTTGCCTTCCTCCAAGCACTGGTAACATACGGGCGTCTTGCACTGGACACAGTACATGCTGAGATTTTCCAACTCGTGTTCTGTGCAGGTGGATAGCTTTCGCGGGCTCGTCCGGCGGCTGATGCGGCCCTGAGCTGGGGGTACCAGACGGTGCTTGGCCAGCGGACCCCGCGGTGGGTGACACCGCAGCCGACATGGGTCGCAGTAGAAGACGTCACACTGCTCGCACATCACCGTGGCTTCCCTGGGGCTCTTCTCGCATAACTGACATTTAAGCGCTGCCGCTTTGCTTTGCTGGTACCGGTCGACCACCCCTTCCAGGACCCGGTTCTTGGGGAAGCCACGAAGTCCCCGGTCATCTAGAATAAGGCTGCGGTGGCACTGCGGGCAGGTGATACAGGAGTTGCGGGGGATCGGAGGCAGTCCTCCGGGGAACGGGAGCAAGTGTTGTTGTTGAGGTTGTGGGGGAACGGCAGGGGGAAACACCCGTACCCCGTTCGGGGATTTTTGGCAAGGGGTGGTCGGCGCACTGACGAAGCCTCCATACGAACCATAGCCGCTGTCAGCTTCACTGTATAAGCTCATCTTGTCCAGGTCCAGGTAGTCATAGTCGGACACACCGGAGCCTGATGCCCGGCTGCTCTGTGGTGACTCGGCATCAGGAGTTTGCACTAGGATATTCCGCGCACAAGCAAGGCAAATGTTGTGCGAGCACGGCAGAATTATAGGCTCCCGGTAAAAAGACCCGCAGACCGGGCATTTCAGCTCTTCTTCCATCTCATCCATGGTTTCTGTGGTTTTATATGAGTTTTAGTTTCCCGAGTGTGAGACTTTTCATTAAACGGCTACTACTACAGCATCTAGGCGACCCGCTTCACTTTGAACGCATCGGGTAGGAGACGAAGGTATTTGTAGAAGGGGAGGGGACAAAATCCAACTCTTAATACATTCTGGCAAATAGGCGACCGGACACTAAACAGCCATTGGACAATGTGCCTATCAATCTTGAAGAGAAAAGATAGCACTAGATTGGCTGGACTGATTACAATTTCGATTACTGATTACTGATTACAATTTCAAACTGTTGCTCGACCTCTCCTTGGTGAAAGCATATATTTGTATTGATGCATTGTCTAGCAACTAACGATACTTTGGTTAATCAATCATTAATCAATTCTTTCCTACACAGCCTAATGATTTGATCTGTATAAATTATCTCGAGAATATTGTACAATATACAAATATACTACTAATCTCTAAAAAATAAATTGATTTCAGCTGCTAACGCAGGAAAACGATTCCATTTCAAAATATTGGAGGAATACATATTCATTTCTGTCATTGTGTGTGTGTGTGTGTGTGTGTGTGTGAAAGAGGAGAAAGCCTATAGAATGGGCTGTGCTAACAAATATTCACCAAATTGCACACAGTTTTAATTATGGTTGTCAAACCTGTCAGAAGAGATCAACCATGCCTGAATCAGACATTGGTATTTTGGTGAATGTCAGAATATACAGAAAGCCCTAAGGTTATAATATCAGGCATTATCAGCCATTCCATTTTTAAGACAAGAGTTTTGATGCAATATGCATGAGCTGTCATGTCAAGTGCTGTCAGATTTTGAGGGGCCACATAACTCCCCACAGCACGAATTCAAGCATTTTGAAAGCAGTAGCTTGCATTCTCTCTCTCATTGCACACACACACACACACACACACAAAGTAGAGGACTTGAGGTGAGTGAAGAAAAAGTCCAATACATTTTCTTGCTTTGAATTGCCTTCCTTTCTGAAAAGCTTCCATGGCAACAAACTGTGAGTGGGAGAGAGGGCGCGAGTGCTACTCAG
Organism: Alosa alosa; assembly: GCF_017589495.1. Classification (NCBI taxonomy): domain Eukaryota; kingdom Metazoa; phylum Chordata; class Actinopteri; order Clupeiformes; family Clupeidae; genus Alosa; species Alosa alosa. Next base: position 16,991,681 of record NC_063207.1, on the reverse strand, counting down.
TGCTACTTGCCAGAGATGGAGATGGGCAGAGAACGGAGCTTAGATACTGTCCAGTTTCACACTTAGCTGTGTTTCATCTGATGCGGGCGTAGGTCAAAAAGCAACGGGACCCCAGTGGCAGATATTCAGCCAAAAGTGGTCTTTTGTGAGGAACACAAATTAATGCACAAACTAATCAAGAGTATTCTTTCTATGTGTATGTGTGTGTTTACTGTATGTGTGTATGCATGCACATCACACGCTTGTGTGTGTGTGTGTGTGTGCGTGTGTGTGTGTGTGTATGCTTGTGTGTGTGTGTGTGTGTGTGTGTGTGTGTGTGTGTGTGTGTGTGTGTGTGTGTGTGTGTGTGTGTGTGTGTGTGAGTGTGTCTGTGTTTAAATATAAGCTTCTCAGTGAAGAGGCACACCACGCTCTCCACATTTTCTCCCTCTGTTTGATGCCTGCCTAACTTGCAACCAATCCAGTTAAAGCATCCACCTTTGGAAATCCTCCTCCCTCTGAGCTGGGATCTCACCAGTCACTAGTGGAGAACCGTCACTAAATATCTCTGTTGGAGGTTCACTTAGATGCCAAGTAGAACCTGATACTAAAAGAATTTGACAGAAATGGTTCTAAATACATTTGGCATCTCTATACAAAAGACTCAATTCAGGATTAAATGAATTAAAAAAATATATATTTGATGTCTAAATATAGAAAAGCCAATTGAGGACTAAATGGATGAAAGGAACACAGTGATACCTGGAGGCTAGTGAGAAACATCTGATGTGGAAATAGTGTCTGGTGATAACTGTTTCTGCGACAGACCTGAATAAGAGATGGGGAATACAGTTATTTTGGAATTCAGAAAGCTTCCTGGACAAGGTACAATTACAGATTTTGTTGTTGAACAGTTTTGTCCATGCTTTTTCTTCCCCCCCCCCAAAACAAACAAACAAACAAACAAACAAAACAAAAAAAACAACAATAGTAATGTAGGTCAAAGCTGGAGGCACTGACTTGATGGCATATAATGGCCTTTTAAGACAGAGAACACAAGACATGAACAAGACATCAGCCTTCCATATGAGGCAGCAGAATTAACTCAAACTGAGATATTTGTCTAAGATATTTGGCTTTGTATTACAGTCTGTCTTTTCAGTTGTGTGTGTGTGTGTGTGAGAGAAATTATCATACAGACCCTGTTGACAGAAGTGCAGATGTAATCTTAACAGTGCTGAATCTGTTATTAATCAGATTCACAAAATCTGCCCTCCACCCCTCACCCGGTCATTAAAATCCCCCCCAATCTCCACAGCACACCTCCAAAGCGCTTGCATGCAAAGCCTGAGTGTCCTGTGAATCTTTGATGTGTTTCTGTCTCTGAGGTACCAGACAGAGTGCAGAGCAGCAGCAGCAGCAGCAGCAGGAGCAGCAGGAGCAGCAGGAGCAGCGGGAGCAGGGGCTTCAGAGGACTGGACTCAGCTGGCCGGTCAAAGATGCTCGGAGGGGCTTCGCTTGTGGAGCTGTCATGCGTGCAACAGAAGAGAGCTGCTGCTGTCACCCAAACAAGGAGAATGCTTCATTAGAGAGAAGGCAAAGGGGATGTGAGGCTGCAGAGAGGCTGCGTCCAGTTGTGTTCCCTGCAGGGGTCATTCTGAGTAGTGGTAAGCAATGCCTCAGTAGGTGGGCTGGTCTGGTTCTGGGGTGGGTCCTTTGGATCTGTGGGAGATCAGGGTTAAGATGCAGATTCTTTGGATCTTTAGCCTCTCTGAATGAAAGGAATATGGATGTGGGGTGGTGAATAACATGTCCCTCTGAATTTAAACAAATGACCCGATAGCTAAGTAAGAGTAGTATTTCCTAAATTCACACTATTTAACCATCCATGCAACCAACCATCCATCTACAGTATCTATCCATCTATTTTTAAATTTTCATTTATTTTTGGACGACGAACACACAGAGAATGATACGGACTGTTAACATACCTACTGTATTGGCTTCATGCCAGTAATCAGGGTTACAGTTCTGTTTCATTGTTAGTTTTGCACTGTAATAAATTGAGTATACTAATTATTTGAGGGGGCAAATAAGAGAGTTTTGTGTTTTCCAGATCTAAACCGTGGCCTTGGTGTCAAATACAGCTGTGAGTCTTCCAGACCTTTATGTCAGCACTCAGAGAGGCTTAATCTCAGCTCGGGAGAAAAGGAAGACAGACAGCTCGCTGAAAAATACATCTCTCCTCAGCACATCAGAGCAGTGTGCCTGAGCAGCGTTGTGTGAGATGATAAGGCAGCCACGTCTATCTCTTTGTCCATCTGGGTCCATCAGACATTTTGTTCTCTCAGTGAATTGTTTCAGAGAGCAGTTTAACTGGGGGCCAGAAGAGTGTGAATTGGCACCTGAAAACAGAGGGCCTTTTGTGACCTGACTGAATTGTTTGCGACGTGATGATGGCCAGATTCCTGTTTTTTTCTATATTGTGGTTGGATATCATAGCATCATGCTTACCTAAGGATAGCTAAGTCCACTGAGATTGTTTTGGGTTTTCCTGTTGTGAATCATGAAGGAACTGACTCCATCGAGTTTACATGACATATTTTGTAATTTTGCCATATCTACAAAAACACATTCTTGTTAACATTTTTGGAAAAAAAAATCAACAGATTAACCCTTATAAGGTGTTCGGGTCTGTGGGACCCGTTTTCAGTTTTTAGCTTAATAAAAATGATACAAATAATTATTTTTTTAAACTAAGATTCATTGGCCTTTTTTCTGTGAGGAACATAAATCAGAAAACATTCCACTGGACCCGGTAATAGTTAATGTGTGGAAATTATAGGTCCTGTGTGTGTGTGTGTGTCAGAGGGTTTTGATGGTGATGCAGAGCAAATAGTTTTAGAAAGTGAGGATAACATTTCTGAAAATTCAGACTCCGACACTGAGTTTGAAGAGGAGGATAAGCATCAGCCAGCTCCGAAACGTAAAAGAGCCTCAGGACTAGCCCTTCAGCAGCCAGGACAAGCCTGTGAACAGCCAGCCCCAGGACCATCCCGTGAGCAGGCAGGACAAGCCCGCAAGCAGCCAGGACCAGGATCAGCCCGCAAGCAGCTAGACCCAGGACCATCCCGTGAGCAGCCAGGACCAGCCCGCAAGCAGCCAGGACCAGGACCATCCCGTGAGCAGCCAGCCCCAGGATCAGCCCGCAAGCAGCCAGTCCCAGGACCAACCTGTGAGCAGCTAGCCGTAGGACTAGCCCGTCAGCCTACTCTGAAACGCAAGAAAACCTCAGGACCAGCTCGCCAGCAGCCAGCCCCAGGACCGGCCAATAAGCAGCAAGCCACAGGTCCAGCTCGTCAGTCAGTTTCAAAATGCAAGCAGGCCTCAGGATCAGACCGTGAGCAGCTAGCCATAGGACCAGCCTGTCATCCAGCTCCGAAACGCAAGCGAACCTCAGGGCCAGCCCGCCAGCAGCCAGCCCCAGGACCAACCGATGAGCAGCAAGCCGCAGGACCAGCCGTTGAGCAGCCAGCCATAGAACCAGCCATTGAGCAGCCAGACATTGGACTAGACTGTCAGCAGCTTGCAAATGGCAGCATATGGATGTCAAAAAATGGCAGAATTGAATGGTCTTCCTGCTCAAGAAATGAACCCCCCTGCAAGGCTGCCAATGTGATTTGGATGCTACCAGGACCTACACGCTTGGCAGTCACTCATGCACAAAACATCTTATTTTTACCTTCTTATGCCATCCCCTATCAAAAAATATATGCAATACACACACAGTGAAACTCTGCCCCTCATGTGTGGTATAGTCTGGTATAAAATTGCTGTGTTCAATGGCTTCAATGTGTTGTTCAGACAGATGTTATTGAGTATGTTCAATTTCTAATGAAATTCAAATAAATAAAATTTGCTTCATTTGTACAATTGTTGATTATTTTCCAGTTATGCCTGTTTTATGATGCATTTCCTTATTTTGTTACATTTTAATACAAAATAAACAAAAACGAGTGGCACTTCTATTCATAATTGTGATTAAACAAAGGTAAAGGCAACACATTTAACATATTTGTTGTTTATATTACTTGCAATTGGGATGAAGTAACCATCTAGTGAGTATTTAAAAAAAAAAAAACGCCCTATGAACGAACACCCTATGAGGGTTAAACAATTTATTCAACAGAATAAACTGTGGTGGATACATAATCTTACTGCAAAACTATGCATCTGATCCCACTATCATCAACATCTCCCATCCTTTCTGGGTCAGAGACTCAAGCATCGGCCGAAGCCATAATAACAGTGCAGTGACACAATGCATTGTGGGATATGCACAACACTGCCTTGAACTTGGTTTCTGAGTCAGTCACAATAGGTTACCACTTGTGGTGGTGGAGGAAGCCCCACCATAGTATTATGCAGCAGTTCGGAATGTGGAGCAGAGGGCAATGTGCGCGGGATTGTCTGATATAAGAGAGCCCGGCAGCCAACAGACGGCCAGTTAAAGCTCCCTTATCCTCAGAGGAGTCAGGCAGCTGCAGCTCCAGGGCTTGGGCTTGGGCTGGGCTGGGCAGGGCTGTCACTCAGCCAGAGTCTGGATTCTAGAACACTCTGGCAGTTATTGATGGCTCAATCAGTTTGGTGCTGCCTCGGCCTGTCTATAACCTTGCATGATGCTTTTTTTGCAAAAGACAAGTAGGCGACAGTGTTTCATTGAAGACTGCATGGCTATTGTCAACAGAGCAGTTAAGAGTGTCATGGTGGAACCTCACTCTGGGTCCAGTGGCCAAGGTTATTTTCCTTTCGCTGCTTTCAGTATCCAAGTACTGGTAAAGAGACCCGAGGTTGTTACATTGCTACATTCAGGAGAATCTAATGGTAAAAACTTTTAATTTCCTCAGTTACACCATGGGGACATATATCCAGTGTTGGGAGTAATGCGTTACAAAAGTAATGTAATTAGGCCTACTGTAATATATTGCTGTTTGCGGTAACGCGGTAATGTAAGGCATTACAAAAAAAAATTGGGTAATATTTTACTCGGTACAAACTTCAGTAATGTGCGTTACAATGCATTTTAACCCAAAATTAAGCGATGTTTTGTTTTGATACATATTAAGGCTATGAAGAACATAATAGTTAGTGCACTTTGTGTGCGAAACCGAAAGATCTCACTGTGCCTCATGTTTGCCTGTGCCTGTTATTGTTAATATTGTGCTATCAATGTAACTCAACAAACAAGGCTTGTAAACAAGAGCTGGCAAAAGGGCATTATGAGAATGTAAAGATTAATCCTCTTAAAGTTACAGTGCACCATTTATAAGAAAACAGCATTTCTTCAGAAATTAATATTTAAAAACACACACTAATGGTCTGTAAATAATAGGCATTTTATTTTACTTTAGGTGTTTGAGTTATCATTTAAATGTCACTCACTCAAAGCCACTCACTTAGGGCACCGAAATGCCACCATCTTGACATGTCTTTATTATGACCGCCCGCTTGTGGCCCGGCGGTCATATAGGTTTAGTCAGATTTTTTTTTTTTTTTTTTTTGGCGCATGCCCAAATTTCCGTCAATGATTCGGGACACTGAAAGACCGGGGTACACGAAACTTGGTGGACATGTAACCCCACATGGATAGCATGGAACCATCGTTTTTTCGTTTTGATCTGTAGCCCCTCCGCTGAATTGGACCCCCCGAAAGGAGGGTAGGGCAGACACAGTTTTCTGTGAATATCTCGAAAACCGTAGGGTTTAGGAGGACCATTTTTTTTGTATGTTGATCTCAAGGGGCCATGTCAACCCATTCCATAACCACTCATTTCATGTATAGCGCCACCTAGTTAAACACAAAAAGTAAAAATGAGGTGGTGTAATTGAAGGTATCTGTGACCTAACATAGTCAAAACTGCACAAAATTGGAAGTGTAGGATCATTATGACACCCTATGTATGCACGCCAAGTTTTGTGGAATTCCGTTCATGGGGGCCACACAATAAATTAATTTATGTTACTATACACCAACTGGCCTGTAGGTGGCCGGAGACAGTTTTCTGTGAATATCTCGAGAACCGTAGGGCCTAGGAGGTCCACCTTTTTTTTGTATGTTGGTCTTAAGGGGGCATGTCAACCCATCCCATTACCACTTATTTCATGTATAGCGCCACCTAGTTAAAAATTAAAAGCAAAAAATGAGGTGTTTTCATCTCAATATCTCTGGCTGACAAGGTCAAAACTGCACGAAATTAAAAGAGTAGGATCATTATGACACCCTCTGAATGCATGCCAAGTTTTGTGTACTTTCGTTCATGGGGGGCCTTACAATAAAATAATTTATGTGTACATTTAGTGACGTACACCAACAAGGATTCCCGGGACACTGAAAGACGGGGGTACACAAAACTTGGTGAGCATGTACCCCCACATGGATAGCATGGAACCGTCATTTTTCGTTTTCATCTGCAGCCCCCGCTGGACTGGACCCCCAAAGGAGGGTAGGGCAGACACAGTTCTCTGTGAATCTTTTATGGTATGTTGGTCTCAAGGGCCCACATCAACCTGGCTCATAATCTCAAGGGTAAAAATGCCAAAATAAATATTCATCATCATCATCATGGCTGCATTTTCAGTATTGGCTCATTCGTTTGTCCACTTTGCATGTCGTTGCAGTGAGGCGTAATTTTGTTGGAAGTTAAAAGTGGGTTGGAAAAACAATGGGCGCTTCATACAAGGACTGTAATTTACCGCGAACATCTAATAAGGATAGGGCGATGTTCACATGAAGTGTAATTCCCATTTCTTCTTGAAGCGAAATAAATCTAAGGATGTTTTCGGACATGCTTGGTTTTACTGCAGGAATGCGTTAATCTTGTAATATCAATAAGGACCTAGGTAATGTCACCGTTAAGCGTTGGTTGAGTGATGGAGGCATTTGATTGATTGCATTTGTAGAAAACTATAAATGCGGTTATACCAAACAAATTGATAGCAGCACTGTTTGTATCTTTCGACTGTCATTTATTGCGCGTGCTACAAAATCATTCTGTGCAATGTAAGATTTACCAGCGTTACACCCGGTCTGATACAGTTTTGCCTATACATGCGTGAGACTGAGGCGCCTGTTTATTTTTGTTTTAAGTGCGTGCAGGGTGTGAGAGGGGGAATCGATGTGCTTTGATTACAGCTTGGTAGTTGTAGTCTTTGAAATTAAAAAGCACGCGTGTGTGTGAAGTATCCAAACAATGACACCTTCATTTCATTATGGCTGCTTTTAGCAAAACACCTTAAGCTACTGTGTAGTGGGTCCCATTTAGAAGTGGCTACTTCATTGGCGCTTTCCTTGACTCATGGAGCTGCGTGAATGTTATTACAACTTTTCGCCCGCGATATGACAGTTTAAGTCCGCTTGATACTGTGTTAAGCCATTGAAGCCAAAGGAGATTTTATTTGTTGTAGCCAGCATAGCCTATTGACAATTTATGTTGTCAATAGGCCTACCTTATAATCCTACCTGTAGCTTAGGGAAGCTAACAACTTTCTATTAGGATCTAGTTTGTTAGTTACCGTTTTGTCATAACTCCCTGATGCATTTTTGCATTTAGAATAGCCAGAGCGTGTATATCTCAATCGGAAAATTAAACAATATCGGGTGCCTATGGACTAGGCTGGGTGAACCCAGCCTGATCTGCCCGCTATTTATTTTTGATTTCTTAAAGATTGAGCTTGGTCTGATGAAAGCCAGACTAGCCATGGACCTCAGTTAAACAATGCAAGGGAACATGAATCAGCCTATATTTGCACTAACAATAACGGACAAAAGCTTTTCAACTTTGGCCCGTTAAAATGTGTATGAACAGTCTAGCGGACGCATTTCATCAAGGCCCATTTGGACATGTCAGTTATTTGCACCACTGGTTAGATGTAAAACAGCATTTCGTTTCAGACTAGGCTACTGTTACTTAATTTGTGTATTAACAATAACGTTTCAGACTACTGTTACTTAATTTGTGCATTGACAATAAAAGTATTACATGAACTAAAGATGACTAAAATCTTATGTAGAAGAAGAAACATTCACAAAAAAATCCATCCATCCAAAAATGACCTTTGTTTTTGATAGCTGTTGAAAGCGGCATGGAACTGACAGAGATGTTTTTGTTTATAAATACATAAAAATAAATAAATAAATAACATTATGCTGATACCTTTTGCTTTTCCCAAATACAATGTAGCCTACAGGTGTAAGTGACCTTTCATCAATCCAGTTGCAATGGATGAACTGTGATGAACTGCCCTACTTGTGATTGTTTAGAGATTTTAAAGGTTTTATAACAATTCTACATCTTCTTTTTGGCTATTCTACAATCTATTCACCTTTTCAGCACCAGTAGGGTACTTTCTGTGCAGCCGCACACACACACTCAGGCATGCCAAACAAGCATACACAAAAGTTTCAAGAGTGGGGATGGGTAAAATATGGAGACAAATTGAAGTGTGATTTATTTTCGCGGAACGGATGTACAGGACTGAGCGGCGGTCATATTTTGTACCGCTATGCGGTACATCTAGTTAAGCTTTGATTTACAATATAGTAGGCTCTCTATTGATTTTAATGAGCAGACCTACACTGTAGGTTACAGTATTTATATCACAATTTACCAGACTTTGACCTTTTGTCGGTTTTTAACAATATTACTATGACTATGATTGTTCCTTGTATTACATCATGAGCACTGCGCCTATTGCATTCTACTGTTGTTAGACTTAAGCCTAGCTCAGTCATTATGCTATACCACATCTCCATCCATTGGAAGAGCAATGAGCTGCATTGAGTGTAATAAACTGCATTTAGAATGGCAAATCCATATTTCTAGATAATTTGGTGAAAGTGACTTAAAAGTAATGCAATAGTAGTGTAATGCCTTACAATTCAGAGACAGTAATATTATAATGTAACAACTTACTTTGAATTGACCGTAATAAGTAATGCATAATACATTACGATTTTGAAGTAACTTGCCCAACACTGCATATATCACACTGTTCAGTTTACATAAGAACCTGTGCTGTTAGATTGCTATAAGTAAATGTGCTTTAGCTCAGCTAGACCACAATAGCCATGGCAATATCCTAAGAGACACCTGGACGAGAAGGACATATGGCCAAAGAGAATGGATATGTATTTGTCACTAGATCTCCTCCTTGTGTGACATGTCTGCTGTAATGAAATGTGACTACTTTAAATCTAGGTTACAACTTCAAAACAAGTCATCATTTTGCTTTACCTAATTAGGTAATTGCATGTTAGTTAGTGATAGATAGCTAAATGCATATGTTAACTGTATATGATATAATAGTGATAGTTCTTGCAGCAACAGCATGAATGTATGTGCTGCTGTGAGTGCATGTACAGTATTTCTAATGTTCTGTGTAAGAGCAGTAAGAGATACTCCATGGTCAAAGCTTTAATATCTTGGGTGAGAATGCATTTTCCCCATGGACATGCTGAATGATGGTTTAGTGCATTTGTTCCATGTGTGGACAGAGGCTATGCAGAACAGCCAGATCGACTATGTATCCATGGTAACTGTCACCTGCTTTTGTGCTTTTGAATGATGGCTTGGTCAGACATCTTTTTACATAACATAGTGCTGTCCTCATCTCTCCCTCTTTCTCTCTCTCTCTATCTCTCTCTCTCACACACACACATACAGTATTCACAAAAACACAAATAACACGAACATAATACACACAGGTCACAAAAAAATTACAAGCACAGGTGCGCACACACACACACACACACACACACACACACACACACACACACACAATGTGTCCAGGTATGATTGATATGCTACACAGAGTGTCCTCCATGCAGAGAAAAACACTTTAGGGCCACTTCAAACATGTCAGCATGAAAAGCGTCAGATCAAATGTCAAACACTGTACTCATTGTTCTCTCTCCTCCAGCTATCAGCATACCTGGGTCTGCATTATAAATCATCTCAAGGTAACATCGATTGCATCAGTGCAGGTTACTGAAGTGATGTTCCTCTGGAGAATCGTCACATCTGTTTACACCAAAGTCTTATCATCTCTGTCTACACTGACCAGCAAAAGCTGTAGAATATTCTCATTTCCAAGCTCTCAGAACCTCTCTGCTACAGATGCCCCTGTACTAATTTCTTCTATCACAGCATTTGATACAGTATCTGTACATACTGTAAGTTCTGTTGCTGCAAGAGGACACATTGGGCATGTTTGATATTCTAGCCAGTGAGTCTGATGTTGACTTTGGGTGAAGTTCTCCTCTAAGCTTCTCTCTCTCATCCTGATTGTCTGAAATGAGTTTCACTGGTTTGGCAGCCCTGTGATGGCATCTGGTCTGCGCTGGTCTTCAGCGGCCATGTCTATTTCCAGGCCTCAGTGTAAAACCACACAGCAGTTCACTGAAGCCCAGGCAGGCTGTCTCAGTCGAGTCTGCCTGAGACTGATGATGTGGACATAACAGGAGAGATCTTCCTGTTTGGCCTTGTTGAAATAGATGAAATCTTTGCTCCAAGATTTTAGAGGCCAAGTGGTCAAATATCTTGAGACAGAAAGCTGACCCGCCTGTTCCCTGTTCACTTACATCTCTTCTGAAGTAAAAAGGAGAGCTGGGACACTTCACTCATTCAACAATCTCACCGCTCATCCTCATGTCCATGTCTACTTCCTCATGTCCACTTACTATAACTAACACATGAATCATTGGGCAGACACATGTGTAGACCCATGAGGAGACTGCAAATGTGTGACTTTCCACTTTAAGTAGAAAGGAAATAGGAAAAAAGCTGGACAGTATAGTATCTCAAATTATGATAAAATTATGTAATGGATGAAGATTTTATAGAGGGTATTGCATAAAGTAAATGAAAATGAAGCTAAACTTTAAAAATAAAGATGATGCATGGGATAAGTTCATCAAACTTAGTCCGTGAGGCTTTTCAAACTGAGCTGAATCGAAAGGAAATTAAATGAACATCCTGTCTTTCCTCATTGCTGGCTCTCCTAATGGTGTGATGGCTCAGTCAATATAAGGAGCTTGGTGTAGGTCATGGTAGGTCAGCTCACACACACACACACACACACACACACACACACACACACACACACACACACACACACACACACACAGGCCTACACACAAAAGGCAACAGTACAGTACACTTCTGTGACTGGAATATGAAAACGTGACTATGGAAGGCAGTGTGTGTGGGAGTGTGAGAGCCGCGTGAGCTGGGGGTATTGTGGCATGTAGGCTACCCTTTTGGTTGAGCTGTACATACACATACACACATAAACACACACACAGAGACACTGACACACAAGCACATGTGCACAAACCCTTGCTCAATTGGGAAATTGGTGTGTAATTAATTGCCTAATGATGTTTTCATTCTAATAGTACATCTGGGTCAGAGTGGGTCAAAACATGAATTCACACGCACAGACACGCGCACACACACACATGCACACACTGCATCATATAATCACTCACACTTACAATGAATGTAAATTGTAATACAGTGGGTTGGATAATATTGACTACTGTAGCTATACCATATTTGTGTATTTTTTCATATGTGAGAAAGAATGAGAAACAGACCATTAGAGAGAGAGAGAGAGAGAGAGAGAGAGAGAGAGAGAGAGAGAGAGAGAGAGACTCCCTTGTGGATGTCAGTCTCTCGCCTATCTGGTTCATTAGACTTTACAGGCTGGGGGAAACTAATTAAGGAAAATGGCCGTGATTGCAAGTGTAAGCATCTGGATGCTGACAAAGAGCAAACATGAGAGACTCTGAACACAGCCCAGAAGAGAGGAGAAGAGAGGAGAAACAAGCAAGATGGATGAAGTGGAGAGGAGAGGAGAGGAGAGAAGAGAAGAGGAGAGGTGAGGAGAAAACAGACAAGAGGGATGGAGGAGAGGAGAGGAGATGAGATGAGATGAGAGGGCAGGAAAGGAGAGGAGAGAGAAGGGAGGAGAGGAGAGGGGAGGAGAGAAGTGGAGAGGAAGAGAAGAGATGAGAGGAGAGAAGAGGAGAAAAGAAGAGAGGAGATCAGTGGAGAGGAGAGAAATGGAATGGAGGAGAAGCGGAAAAGAATTTTCTTTTACGAAGGTCATAAAGAGAGAGATTTCACACACACACACACACACACACACACATACACACACACACACACACACACACACACACACACACACACACACACACACACACACACACACACACACACACACACACAACATAGATACACAACCCCAGCACAGTAATAAAATGGATTCTTTACTGCCAGTGGGAGTGAGAGGCTGTTTATTTCTAATGAGAACAGAGCAGAAACATCCATCACCGTATCCCCCGCCACAGGCTGACACACTAATACATATGAACACACACACACACACACACACACACACACTCAGGCAGTGTTCACATTGTGGATCAACTCAACTCAGTATAATGACTGGCATTCCATGTTGATGTATTCCAGTGACATCTTTTCAGTATGGGTATCCTGTAATATTGTAATACTGTAAGTATCTGTGTGGATCATATGTGTCTTACAAGTAGCTCATGAGTGATAATGCTAAATAACTTATTTCTCATAGGGTTATCTAACACCCGGAGGTTACGGTACAGAATATGAGCATTGCCCAGTCCTGCACATCCTGCGCTGTCTCTCCGAAAAATAAATCACGCTGGTCAATTTGTCTCCATCTCCTACTCCATCCCCTACTTTTGTGTATGTAATTGAGTGTGTACATAGTGAGTGTTTGTTTTTGTGTATATGTGTGGTTCTGTGTGTGTATATGTTTGTGGGTGGGTGTGTATGTGTGTGTGTGTGTGTGTGTGTGTGTGCGTGCATGTATGTGTGTGTGGGTGTGTTTATTTGTGTGTGTGTGTGCGTGAGTGCATGTGTGTGTTTATGTGCATTTGTGTGTGCGTACCTGTATGTGTGCATGTGCATGCGTGCCTGTGCATGCATGTGTACTGTGTGCATGTGTGTCTTTATGTGTGTGTTTGTTTATGTGTGAGTATGTGCGTGTGTGTGTGTGTACGTGCGTGCGTGTGCGTGTGTGTGTGTGTGTGTGCATGCGTGTGTGTTTATGTGTGTGTGTGTGTGTGTGTGTGTGTGTGTGTGTGTGTGGCGTGTGTGTAGCTCATATGGCCTCCCTTGAACGGAATTCCACGAAACTTGGCATGCATTCAGAGGGTATCATAATGATCATACACTTCAAATTTCGTGCAGTTTTGAACCTGTCAGCCAAAGATACCTGCAATTACAAGGCCTCGTTTTTGCCTTTTCATTTCTAACTAGGTGGTGCTATACCTCAAACCTTATACCCTACACGCCGACCAAGTTTTGTGCAGCGCGATCTTTCAGTGTCTTTCAGAGAGAGAGAGACAAAGAGAAAGAGAGAGAGAGAGAGAGAGAGAGAGAGAGAGAGAGAGGGTGTGTGTGTGTGTGTGTGTGTGTGTGTGTGTGTGTGTGTGTGTGTGAGTCAATTGCAGTTGGGACACACCGAGACCCCAGCATGGGGAAAGAATGTAAAAAATGAAGGAACAGGGAAAAATAACTGAATCCAGGATGAATGTTTCATGGTCAAATCCATCACTGGACTGTGAGCACAGAAAGTCCATCAGGAGAGAAATAAACCTGCACTCTCTCACATTCCTATTTCATGTAGTTCCTCTGGAAATATCTCCAGGTGTGAGCAGAGTTGTGTGTCGTGTGTTTTAGAATATTATGGGATGAGCCTCTTCAGTGTTGTGTTCACATGGGTTGCTGTATGCTGTCTGTGTTAATCCACTCTAAATCTCTCTCATTTTCTTTCATTTCGTTACATTTCCATGTTGTTTTTATCCATCTCTCGTCAGTCTATATTTTATCCTTTAATTGTGTTTTTGATAGATAGATAGATACTGTAGATAGATAGATAGATACTTTTTTGATCCCCAAGGGGAAATTCAAGGTCTCAGTAGCATACAGACATCACACACAACATGCACTTACAGCAGAAAAAGTAATATAATATATATATATATATATATATATATATATATATAAACTCTACTGTACAATATAGACAGTAGAAGATAAGAAAATACTTTTGTCACTCTGGCTCGAGTGTTATCCCGCTCCATCAGTCGCTCTATCCCCGATCTCTATCTGAGCACCTCTCCCATCCTCACATACTCTTCATTCTCTCTTGTGTACACTCATACAGACAGGCACACAGACAGACAGACCAACTGACAGACAAATACAGACACAAATACGCACTCGCACTCACACACGCACACACTCAACCCCCGATCCCCCCACAACACAAACCTCCATCACAGGTTATAGTCCCTCCACTGTGCAGCTGTTACCGAGCCTCTATCACGCTGCACAAACCTGAGTCACACACATTTCACCACCACACAGCCTTGGGGGGATTCAGCTGCTAGAACACATAGTAGCATTTCTGATTAACACATCGGCACAACAAACAAGCGTTAATAACGTGAGCTGGTTTCTCACAGGAGACCAGCATTGCAGCTCATGCCGCATGTTCCAACATGTAGCACCCCATCAATCTCCCACTGGTTTTCATATGAGTCGGGAAACGATGAAATGGAAACTATACAGTAAGTGGAAATGAATATTACATGAACACACACTGCAGGTCTCTAGCTAAATGAATATCATGCATTAGCTCACTTTTTTGCCTTTAATAATTTAGTATGAGAAAAGTTAGATGGTTTTAATGGTGCAGGTTTTTGGTTTAACCTCTGTGGCAGAATGCTGTGTGGATTTGGCGGTACAATGTCCTTATAGAAGGTTCTAAAATGTACTCGGCTTGATCTAAAATGTCTTTCGGCTCCATGGCAACCGGTTATTGTTTCCTTTGATTCAACAGTGCTGCTCAAGGACATCAGATTATCAGAAAGAAAAACACACTTCAACAAAGTCTCCATGAACAGATATTTTTCGAAACAGCAGTCAGTGGTACACAATCATTTTCAGATTTGCTTCTGCCACAGCCACGGATTCCATTACAGTAGGCTACCAATGCTTTGGATATGAATTTGTCTGTTTGTTTCCTTAAGCTTTGTTCACACACAGACACAGTGACACACACTTTTTTCTGTCCAGCACCTTTCGATAAAGACACATTGACACACGCCACCTCTGGCTGTTGACATTACATTTCGTCACCTATTACTGCAATTCCTCATTTTAACTGTTAGACTGCTCTGTTACTGTAATTCCTCATTTCAGGTCAGCATCAAAATGTCTTAGAAATCCAGTGAAGTAATCATGTTGTTTTAGAGGTCTGAGTTTATTTGATGTGCTACAGATTTGAGCTGGCTCTGTGCAGTCCTGTGCTTGTAAGTTATTTCCATAACTGTGATCACTCTATTGAATGATATTGTCATATGGTGGCTAATCTTTTGATGGAGTTCCAGCAACTGTCAAGCATGGGAGCGTATTGGCAGTCGTCAGTCCAACGGACAACACAGGACCATCTGCCCACACACTCACTGACTCATTTACTCACACACACAACTCTCCACCCGAACATATCACAGGAAGTGGCATGGATAAACACACTGTTGGAACATGTCCTCCCGTGATTAGTAGACGACACAAGTTGCTGTGTCATAGTTCTGTTACATTCATCATTGAGATGGATCAACAGAGTTTTTCATTCAAAGAGTAATAACAGAGGTGTAAAAGTCTGGCTTCAGAAAGTAAAAGTCCCACAAAAAAAAATTCTTCCATTCATCAAACTATTTGATGCTAATTAGCACAACGCTAGGTAGATCAGCAGTGAAATTACTTGTGTTGCTCTGAGTGCAGGCAAAACTAATGGACCAATTCCAGTATAAGTATACTCTTTTGATCCCGTGAGGGAAATTTGGTCTCTGCATTTATCCCAATCTGTGAATTAGTGAAACACACTCAGCCCACAGTGAACACCCAGTGAGGTGAAGCACACACTAATCCCGGCGCAGTGAGCTGCCTGCTACAACAGCGGCGCTCCGGGAACAGTGAGAGAGAGAGGTTGGGTGCCTTGCTCAAGGGCACTCCAGCCGTTCCTACTGGTTGGGGTTCGCTATTTAGAATCAGCTGATTAAGTCAATGGTTCAAACTAAAATGTGGCAGGACTTTTACTTTCTGAAGCCGGACTTTTACAGATCTGGCCTCTGTTGTGTACATCTCTTTCTACCTTCCTTTCTTTTTCCTACCTTCCATTCTTTCTTTGTATCGGTCTTTCTCTCTCTGTGCCTCTCTCCAGTTCCCTTCCCCCACCTCTCTGGAGTTCACTAACTCATGCTGATTATCTGGTGACCCCAAAAAGCCCTCATGACCCTGGAGCATGATCTGCCTACATATCTGTGTGACATGATCATATATACACTTCTGTGTCTGTGACATATGCGGTCGGGTTACAGTATGTGGTTGGCCATCTTTCTCTTATGCATGGACTTGTGCATCTCTTTCTCTCTCTCTCTCTCTCTCTCCCTCTGTCTATGTGCATGTACATGTGTGAGAGAGCATATGTGTGTGTGTGTGTGTGTGTGTGTGTGATAATTTCCACAGGACTTGACCCTTTTGCCCTTATAGACTGCAGCACTGATGGTAGCCTGCCTCCAGTTTGCTGTATTGATCGGTGGTCTGGCTGATGAATGCTTTGCTACACTGGGGCTCATCCCAGAACCTGCCCCTTCTCTCTCACCTCTGCTGTGGACAAAGCCCCACCTCCAAACTGCACCCCCACCTCCTCTCCCCTTATATCCCATGGGAATTCCAAACAGACCAAGTGTATTAACTACAGCCCATTTTCTGCCCTTCAATGGCTTGATCCCCTGCATAAAATGCTCATATTCAGAGATTAAATGCTACCACTAGAGAGAGATAGAGAGATTTTTCTGGGGGATATTTATGTTGTTTGTACCCTTTAAGCAATGGCTTTACTTACACCTGTTTTTTTCCTGGTGGAGGATTGTCGGTTCGATGTGCAGTAGGATACATAAAACATCTACAGAATGTTCCTATGGAAGGACATGAAGCCGATAAGTGGACCCCTCTGATAAGGAACTGACCCTTGCCTTGCTCTGGAATGAGATAGGGTTTAAGAGAATACCGGCCATAGACACACACACACACACACACACACACACACACACACACACACATACACACACACATACACACAGACACACAGGGCGGACTGGGACACTACAATGGTACATGGTCATTTCAAGCTGGGAAAAATCCAGGGCTACACTCTTAAACGAACATGTTGTCCCTATCTGAACACTGAAATGTGTTAAAAAATCAAAACAACGCAAGTTGTGTTGTTTTCAACCCAAGTTGTGTTGTTTTCAACACATATTGTGTAACAAATAAAAAAGACTCACAAATAAAAAAACACAAACATTCGTTTTAAGAGTGTACTTCAAACACGGCCAATTCATCTAAACCTTCAGTAGTGTGTACCGATCTCACACGCATCTCATACCTGCATGCCAAGTCATCCTAGTTGTTACCATGTTATTACCATGGCTGCGGGAAGGGGCATCATAGAGTGCGTAGCACAGTCCAGGTTGCAGGAAGGCTCAGCAAAGAATTCATACAGACAGCGATATCATGCCCTTTTTAAGTACTCAGCCCGGCCTAAAAACTTTACCGGCGGACCAGGAATTTACCTTATCCTCCCGATTACCACGTTTGCAGTGCACACACACACGCAACACGCACACACACACACACACACACACACACACACACACACACACACATCTCTCTCTCTCTCTCTCTCTCTCTCTCTCTCTCTCCCTCTGTCTCTCTCTCTTTCTCTCTTTCTATTTATCTTTATTGTGTATTATACTTGTTGGACCCATTTTTTTGTTTTGCTGCACTTATTAAATGTATGTGGTGCATCAGTAGAGTTGTTATGTGTATGGAAAAGAAAAAAAGGACAAGAAAAAAAAGGCTCTCCAATGTGATGATGTGGGAGAAAACAAAACACACACACATACGCACACACAACCACACACTCACACACACACACACACACACACACACACACACACACACACACACACACACAACACACACGCACACACACTGCCTATTTCATATCAACTTGATATTTTTATTGTTGTTGTTGTTTGAATGTACCGATGGATCAAAGCATGTAAAAACTTGTGTGTGATCTGTGAGAATGAGCCAACACTTCAAGTGTGTTGGAGAAAGAGAGAGAGGCAGTAAGAGGCATCCGTAAGAGAAACTGGGCTAAATGCAAACTTCTAAAGCGAAGTCTGGGGCGAGGGGGTTCTGACACACCACAGATCTGGGTCATGTTAAAAAAAAAGCATTAGACATTTTCAGCTGGAGTCAAGCACAACACAGAAAAGTAAGTCAAATGCATGTCTGTTTAAAATGAATGCTACTTGTTTGACTGATTTACCTATCCCTTAGCAATATTTTTCCCCTCAGTTCATGCACCTCTCCTGAGCTGACTGTTGAACTGGATTGACAGGTTTGGTTTGCTATTCTATAGATTCAGATGATTAAGACAACTACAAATCTGTGGTGTGTACTGTAGGTACAAGCAGTTTAGGGAGAAAGATGATAGGATGAAAAGATGATAATTACAGTATAATAACAGGCACACACACACACACACACACACACACACACACACACACACACACACACACACACACACAAACAAACAAGCTGGTCTCTGAGTATATACATATAGCTTCCCAGGGGCATTTTCATTTGCAGAGGCCAAAGACGAGTGCTCCTCCACTGAGACCGTGCTTCAGCTATTTTATCCATTTCCCCCACTCAACCCCACCACAACATACTTTGTGTTCACTTTTGCCTATACACTCTTGACTTCTTCTATGATATTAGGGCAAAGCCAAGGGTGTTACTGTAAGTGCTTATTGTTTTGATTAAAATGACATTGGAACTGACAGCATGAATAGAAGTTGGGGTGGCAATGTCGGTAAAAACTATTTAACTAGTTTGGCTGGTGAGGGTGACATAGTACATACTGTAACAGTACACAGACATCTTGCGGTTATCAAAATGTTTAGCTTAGGGCTAAGGTTAGGGTACATGTAGGTTCTATTAAATACTAAAAATGTATATGACACAATAATGAAAAAGTGATTAATTACTGAGCTGATGACACAAAATTAGACAATATGGTGTACAGCCCACATTTGTCCATGTACAGCCCACATTTTTTCTTGTTAAATCATTTTTAGCACTTAGGGGTCATACAAGGTCTGTTAAAGCCACACAGAAAATGACTGTCCCCAAGCGATGACCACCAGAAAAAAACAACAACAAAAAATAAACTTCCCAACCTCTAAATGTCAGACACAACTTTGCAGCACCAGGTGTTATTTGGCAAAAAAACGACACTCCAAAGCCTCATTTAGCCAAATGTCTCATTTGATGACTGCATATTCATGAAGACAGGGGAGCAAGGTGTCCTCTAGCAGTTACATAAAAACCTGATGGAGGATTCCAACCGCGCAACAATCTCTCACACAGAGTTCAAAAGACTCTCTCCCGTGGAACAAGGGGCTATTTCAGTACCCTCTCAAGAATGGAGAGCAGTTTTGAAAAGAAAAGGGGGTGGGGGTGATGTGTTGTGTCTGCCAGTGCCATCTTGCATAAGACATATGTGTGAATGTGCCGGTGTGGCTTCCTCTAAGGCTGTCTGTGTGTTTGAGTGTGTGGCATTTATCTATGTGTGTGTGTGTGTGTGTGTGTGTGTGTGTGTGTGAGTGAGAGAGAAAGGGAGAGGGAGAGAGAGGGAGAGGGAAAGAGAGAGAGATAGAAAGAGAGAGAGAGAGAGAGAGAGAGAGAGAGAGATTTTTGTTTCTGCCCACCACCTCCTTTTCAAGCTGTCTGCTGAGTTCCGACACCTTCCGGCGTTTTCTCTCCCCTGCCTACCCGCTTTCGTCAGACGCCAGACGGGAAAGGAGAGCGGCAGGACCTCCATACATGGCCATGCCCCCATTCCTCCTCCAAGTCATAACCGACACTGCCAGGCAACAGCAACATCATGAATCAAACCACTCTGGGACAGAACAGACACACATTTAGATTGCTGAATGGAATAGAATAGCAAGACATCATTTGGGAAGCATTTCAGATGATTCTTTAAAAACAGCACTCTCTTATTGCATAACAGCCTGGCTCAGAAAAAAACCTAACAGTGCTGGATTTAGAATGCTTTAAAGAAAACAAAACAGTATGGCAGCAATAAGGAAGTGGGCTGCATTTATGTGAGCATGCATACCTACTATTGGTCACCATGGGTGTCATCCACCAATGGCAGGTTGGATTTGTTCATATAGGACTTAATTGTCAGAGGGTTTTTCTACATAGATGCACTCCTGGACATGATCCCAATCCACCATCAATAGCCCATACGCTAACAGATGCTCAATAGAATGAATTCATTATGGAAATATGTGGGATGTTAAGCTCTTGACAATAGCAGGATGGAACAAATATACTTCAAATGATTCATTAAGCTAAAGCTGACGTAAGAGTATTGCACTCAATGTATAGTTATTGTTTAATCTGAGCATGTATACACTAAATACAATAAATGTCATAAAAGAGAGTAAATGAAATCCAAATATCCTCATAACTATGGCGATTGTTAAGGTGGAAAGGGACTATATGTGACAAAATAATGCTGTTACAATGTAAACCTCTACTTCTGTATGTGGCCATCAATGTCAGCGCTATCAATGCCCCAGTGCAGCATTCCAAGACAATGCCTGAGGCAACAGCCTTCTAAAAATAACCCTTCATTCCCTTCCTCTCTCTCTCTCTCTCTCTCTGGAGCTTCTGGCACAACCCATTTTGGCTTTGGGAACAACATAACCCCCAGATGGTTCCACGTCCTACTGTGTATTTGTATAGTGTGGACAAAATCCATCCTTTACAAAAACCCAACAGCATTAATCTTTATGGTTTTTTTCACAAAAAAGTAAAACTAACCCACTTCATCATGAAAATACCAATCACAAAGCCCATAAAGAGAAAATCATTGAATCCTGCTCATGCAATTATCTTTGTGTAAAGGCCTACACACACAGCCGGCGACGCAATTTATGGCAGGCGACCAGCAAAATTGAATAGAATCTATTGAAGTGAATGGGGCAACGCATATGGCAGCTGTTGCATCACTCCATCGGCCCCTTTCTATTTTTCAGGGCAATTTTGATACGTCAAAATGGAAAACAGCTGTCTGGTCAGTGTAGCTCCCCTGAATCGATGGGTGATCGCGTCGCCAGTAGTGTGTGTAGTAAAGCGATTTACAGAATTCATCCGTGGCGTTTGACTGTCGCATCGCCGGCCGTGTGTGGTGGGCAAATCCAAAGCCATGTTGCATTTGATAATGTTGTCGGATTAGTATTACAACAGAGGACTTATTGACATATGCATGTGTATGTGGCTGTCTAATCCTTAGTAAAAGCTAAATGTGAAGACAGCATGCCGACAGCAGGCCATCGACCTGTGTGGAAACGAATTAATGGGCCACTGATTAAACGTGACGGAGAGTGGGTGGAGATGGACCCCTACGATCAATAGAGGTGATAGCTAGCGTGATGACACACATGTGCTGGATCAGACTGCTTTTTTCTTTTTCACACACACACACACACACACACACACACACACACACACACACACACACACACACAGAGACACACACACACACACACACACACACACACACATACACACACAGACACACACACACACACACACACACACACACACACACACACATACACACACAGACACACACACACACACACACACACACACACACACACACACACACACACACATACACACCACACAAACGCTTTGCTTCTTTAATCATCCTTATCAACCCTTATCACACATGTACTGTATGCATTCATCCACCCAGGTACGCATACACTCATACGCAGCGTAGCGCAAAGACATATGTAAAATCAAGAGGACTCAAGTGTATACAAACAAGAGCCAACTAAATGCAATCTGATCTGAAAGCC
Source organism: Alosa alosa (assembly GCF_017589495.1). NCBI lineage: Eukaryota > Metazoa > Chordata > Actinopteri > Clupeiformes > Clupeidae > Alosa > Alosa alosa. The sequence goes on along the minus strand of NC_063207.1, from coordinate 16,969,567 downwards.
TTCAGGGACCAATTCGTAGTGCTCCAACATAATACGCCACTTTGCATTAGTGACATGAAAAACCAAAGCCAGAGATTTTTTGTAAATACAGAACTTTTCTTATGATTCTATAGAACTTCTCACATATCACCAATGTCGCCTTGCCTGATTAGCTAAAAGTCATTACTGTTGATTGTTGTTTACCAGCAAAGAATGAATTTTCACCTTTTTTCACAAAATAATCTAATAGCCACGGTTTGATGACGCACAAGCACAGCACTAAATTAACACCACTTGGCACTGACAGCTAAGGCGTGATTGAGATAAATGTTGACGCTGGACATTACATCAAGGGAGGTGGTGGTTACAGAACATCATGCACTGAGATGGCACAACAGGGGAGTTTGGCAGAGGCAATCAGTGGCTCTGTGGTAGACATTGGCATAAAGGGGTTACTCCCACCTGGATTGTTCATGTTGTCTGCTCATTCTATTGGTTTTCTGAGGTGTGTGTATATGTGTAATGTGTGTGTGTGTGTGTTTGTGTGTGTGTTCCCTGTGTCATTAGCAGAGGCTGTGATAGCAGCTCCATCCATTAGCACATCTCATTCATCACACGTTTATTTCACAAATTTATCACCCAGCACCTCAGCAGCTGGCGCTAACCTTCAGAGGCGGCAATTAACTTCAGGAGGAGAGGAGAGAACTTGGGGAGAGAGGGTAGAGAGAGAGGGAGAGAGAGAGAGAGAGAGAGAGAGAAAGAGAGAGAGAAAGCAAGATGGAGGAAGAAGAGAGAGTGTGAGAAAAGACAGCTGAAACAATGTGATAAGATGTCCTCAGAGATTTTTGGGAAGTAAAATGAACATCTCTGAAATAGGACAACACAATATGAGGAGACAGACAAGCAGAAGTGTGTGTGTGTGTGTGTGTGTTTGTTTGTGTGTGTGTGTGTTGGTTTTTACTTATCCTCAATGGACCCATATTTGACCGCTCTCACACACTCCACCTCTCCAGGAATAGATAGTGAATCCATGTTCTGGGGTGATGTGAGGTGAGATATGAAGGGTCACCAGCAGCAAGACTGGGTGCAACAAGCTAGTCAAGGGGGGACATACTGTACACTGTGTGTGTGGATGTGTGAAAGAGTGTATGTAAAGTTGTATGCATGCTTGACCACAATAAGGATTATTTTGTGTGTATGTGTGTGTCTGTTTGTGCTGAGGTCAGAGAAGTGGGCTAATGTCTGTCTGTCACCACTCAGACCTCCACTGCCATGATAATCCCCCTCTTATGTGACTTAAGATGATTATTACTACGGCTGCCATTCACAGGTGGTTGCACTATTGGATGATGATGTCAGCAATTAAGACAAGATGTCTATGATAACAAACCATATACAATGAGAGTGTATTTTTAGTCAAGGTGATGCTGTGCACAGTTTTTTTTAAGTGTATTTCTTAAATCAAAACAGTCATCCTACACCTATCCAGCAATTAGCTCCTCTACTAAATAAACCAAATAGTAATACTAAAAAACATTGATGTTGTTCCATGTTACACACCTGATATTTATTTAACAATCTGCATTGCTTTACATGCGAGAAATGTGATTCGAGGAACTCCATTGTCATTGCAGCAGATCTCATGTCTCCTGATGATCTCCCTCCCTCTTCTCCCTCTGCCTCCCACCTTCCTGGACACTTATTGTTGGGCTCTATTGTTTGCAGGAGAAGACACACACACACACACACAATACTGGCTCTCCTCCACACGTGCAAATCCAATTAAAGGAGGAGTGTCTTTCCCCCTCCTGCTGGGTCCTGACACATTTACCTACTCAGCTCCGCGCTCCCTTCGGATCAAACAAAGCTCCTCAGCTGATCCCCCTGGGATGGAGAGCAGAAAACTTTCAAACGGTTGTTAAGTTCTGCCCCGGCGAGAGGAGCTGCAAGTGCAGCTGGGCTCCGAGTGGTTCTGTGTTGCCACCCTACAAGAATTTCTAATGTCCCAAAGTGCAGTTCTGTCTGAGTCCTTTGGAGAGAGCAGCTCTTGAAGTTGTGAGACAGCGAGCTGGGTTGTGTGTGATGTGTTATACATGAGGTGGCTGTGCCCGGCGACAGAGAGATGTTGGGGGGGATTGTCAGAGACCCGACGCATTTGACTTCTTCAGATCGGCTCAGACCCAAAAGGCGGGGTGTGCAGCGGAGACAGGCACTTGGTGGCCCGGAGCGGATCCGCCAAACCTGCTGACATACTCCACATCCCCTTCCTGTCAGCACAGTCTGAATGAGCTGCATCACTGATATGTATTTGAGTGTTCAATGCAAGTGAATAAATGTGTGTCAATGTGCATTTGTATGTACATTATGTATGTATGTGTGTGTGTGTGCGTGTGCGCATGTATGTGTGTGTATGTAGTATGTGTGTGCATGCATGCATATGTGTTTGTGAGTGTGCATTTCCCTCCTGTGAGTGTGCAGACAGAATATATGTGAGATGAAAGAGAATGCTAAACTGCTATGGCACGCAGAAGTCTTTTGACCCCATTTCTGTTCATCGGCAGAGAGACTGGGAAATACTATAACACAGTTCCTTTTGAAAAAAAAAAGATAGTAGCATGAATATCAGGAAATAAAGACTATATAATACTCTAATTATTCTTTACTGTATGTGTGTGGAGGTATAAAGAAGTAAAGTGAGAAAAAATACTGATTTGTATTTGTGCTGAACACTTATTTTCATCTCTTGAATGTATCATCTATCTTTTTTGTCAAGTGTGTGTGTGTGTGTGTGTGTGTACTAAATGGGGTTAACTTTGTCTTTAATGCATAAACCATAACAAAGGTAGTAACACGATTACTCTTAAATTAATCTGTCTGCAGCTCAATTTTAAATACATCAATCTGATACAGACATCAACATTAGAAAGCTAATGTGTGCAAGCTAACCAGTCCCCCCTTTTTTTGCGATTCCGCGAATGCAGAAATTAATGCAAATTCTTACCATTTTTTGTGATACATGCATATTTTCATTCATTCGTTTCATGGTATAGTCTATGTAGATGTTCCATGGGGTGTATTGAGAAAAAATTGTGCAAAAATTCCTTTTTTAGAAAACACCCCAACAAAATCAGTCATTTAGATAGCAAAAAATCACACAAGAAATCCTGAAATCCTGAAGGAATTAGATAATGTACAGTATGTTTTATTCTGCCTTTCTCTGTGCTATCAAAGGTATGTGTCTTTACACAAACCAGAGGGCTCTGGATACTTGTGTGTAGGTGTGTGGGTGTGTGTGTGTGCCCAGAAACACAAACCAGAGGGCTCTGGATACTTGTGTAGGCATGTGTGTGTGTGTGTGTGCCCAGGAATATAAATTCCCTCTGCTTCAGCAGAATCTGTATCCTGCCTACACAAAACATCTGAAAAGTGAGTAAGTGAGTGAGTGAGTGAGCAAGTGAGTATGACCATAGTGTCAAGTGGACAGTAGTCAGTCATGTTCCAGTAAGATTACTTTAAAGCTCTTAAATGGTTTATCCGTTTCCCCCATCTATTTGCAGCACCACAAGAAAAAGAAGACAAAGAACACACATTGTCTCCTCCAAAATGTTAGACATGCTGGGTGGAATAATTTCCTTTTCTGTGCTTGGATAAAATCAGCAGGTCACTGGAGTAGAGTATACCAAATGAGGTGGTTCATAAACCTACTAAGATACTTTGCAATTTTAGCTTACACAAGGAAAGATGTTACATTTCTCATGACTTCCCATAGCGGCCAACCAACAAGCAATCCTAATTAACATAATACAACATGATGCAGGATACAACAGCAAAGCACAATTGGCTTCAATAGTATAGTGCTTCCTTCGTCCCACACGAGGTCAGGGCTTGATGGCCTTTCTCAAACTGGGTCTGCTCCACACCTCCGACACCTTGCCTTTGCCTCTGTATACCAAGTTTGACTGTTGCCCTTATCTTTTTTTTTAATTTTATAATCAGTTTTTATTGATTTGCATGTGAGAAACGCATACGGGTAATCACATTTAACAACATTTAACAGAACTATACACATACACTAGTAATCTGGGCAAGAAAGACAGAAAAACAACAACAAAAAGGGGTGTTGGCTAAGATCGAATTAGGCTTGATAATATTGCCCTTATCTTGACTCAAATTCTTCAGAGGAATATCCCACACCCATTCCCACAGTGTTTTTCCCTACCCACTTGTCCCTCAGACTGGTTTAATAATGGCTTCAAACTCATTTTGATGCGACACAGACTTCTAATATGAAGAGTGAAGTCTTTGACATTGCCAATGCACACTTGGAATGTGTCCCAGGGCCTGTTGCTGGGTATAGATATTAATTCCATTCTTCCAGATCATTTTGAATGATCTGAAGCAAAGAGTAAAATTGAAAAATCTTGGGTGAAGTTTGAAGAATTGCAAAGAAAGCTTTTATAATTTGGCTAATGAAGGAATAGACACCCATGGGAAGAGAGGGAGCTAGGCTATATGGCCAAATGTGGGAGTTGCAGAGAGAGGTCCCTGGCCATCAGGGGATGTTCTGGAATGAGTGAAACACTAATAAGGGATGGGTGGCTGTTGGTCTTGCAGGGAGCAATGTCCAGCTGGAATGTCTGCTATGCAAACACCAAACCTCACCTTATGTACTATGCTTACTCTTGCGTTGTTACACTGTGGTTTGCTGAGGTATCTGAAGAATGAAAGGGCTTGCAGAACCAGAGGGCATCATTTTACAATCTTACACACTTGAAATGTAGCACACAGCAGTGTGGACATTCACACGTTGGCTTCCGTCATCCTGCGTCAGTGCTGCCTTTGTCAAAGACAAGGAGGCATTCTTCTCACAGCAGCGGCCGACACCGGCGACAACATCAGCAGCGACAACAAACAACGACTACATACAAGTGTAACGGTAGCCAGCTGGTACAATAGCTGCGCATCATGTACATTCAGTGGGCCTCCATCCCGACATCTGAAGAGGCATGCTAGTAAGAGATGCTAGCACCCATGGGTTTTAGCTCCTTAAGAGACATGCTGGTAAGAGATGCTAGCACCCATGGGTTTTAGCTCATAAGAGACATGCTAGTAAGAGATGCTAGCACCCATGGGTTTTAGCTCCTTAAGAGACATGCTAGTAAGAGATACTAGCACCCATGGGTTTTAGCTCCTTAAGAGACATGCTGGTAAGATATGCTAGCACCTATGGGTTTTAGCTCCTTAAGAGACATGCTGGTAAGAGATACTAGCACCCATGGGTTTTAGCTCCTTAAGAGGCATGCTAGTAAGAGATGCTAGCACCCATGGGTTTTAGCTCCCTTGCTAACACGCTCACCCCCCAATCTGAGGCAGACCTGCGCGGTCGATCAAACACAATGCAGCTACACAACTGCACAACACAGGAGGACACCAGGGTGTTATAGTGTGCATAAGTAAAAACAGGGCCATGGAGAGTTGGTGAAGAGGATCAGAGAGGGAGAGGAAAAATCCGTGACAGTTTTATCGCCATCCAGAGTGATAACAACAAACGAAGATGGGTTTAGACCCAAGACATGCTGGTGTGGATACTAGCACCCATGGGTTTTAGCTCCTTAAGAACATGCTGGTAGAGATACTAGCACCCATGGGTTTTACCCCTTAAGAGACATGCTGGTAAGAGATACTAGCACCCATGGGTTTTAGCTCCTTAAGAGACATGCTAGTAAGAGATGCTAGCACCCATGGGTTTTAGCTCCTTAAGAGACATGCTAGTAAGAGATACTAGCACCCATGGGTTTTAGCTCCTTAAGAGACATGCTAGTAAGAGATGCTAGCACCCATGGGTTTTAGCTCCTTAAGAGGCATGCTAGTAAGAGATGCTAGCCCCCAATCTGAAGAGGCAGACCTGTAAGAGATGCTAGCAAACATGGGTTTTAGCTACACAACTGCACAACACAAGCTAGACTCAGGGTTTTATAAGAGACATGCATAAAGATGCTAGCACCCATGGGTTTTGGTCCTGAAGAGGATCAGAGAGGGAGAGAGGAAAACTGTGACAGTTTATCGCTCACATCCAGAGTGATAACAACAACAGATGAGTTAGACCTCAGAGGCTGTGTGGATAAAGACTGGAGAGAGAGAGGGAAGCAAGCCAGAAAGGGAAAAGAGAACGAGAGAGAGAGAGAGAGAGACCCATAGGTTTTAGCTCCTTAAAGAGACATGCTAGTAAGAGATGCTAGCACCCATGGGTTTAGCTCCTTAAAAGAACGTGGTAAAGGATGCTAGCACCCATGGGTACTGGCTCCTTAAGAGACGTGCTAGTAAGAGATACTACTTATGGGTTTTAAGCTCCAACAAAAGAACATGCTGGTAAGATAATACTTTAGCACCTATGGGTTTTAGCTCCTTAAAGAGACATGCTGGTAGAGATACCGCCCATGGGTTTTAGCTCCTTAAGGGCATGCTGGTAAGAATGCTAGCACCCATGGGTTTAGCTCCTTAAGAGACATGCTAGTAAGAGATACTAGCACCCATGGGTTTTAGCTCCTTAAGAGACATGCTGGTAAGAGATACTAGCACCCATGGGTTTTAGCTCCTTAAGAGGCATGCTAGTAAGAGATGCTAGCACCCATGGGTTTTAGCTCCTTAAGAGGCATGCTGGTAAGAGATGCTAGCACCCATGGGTTTTGGCTCCTTAAAAGAACATGCTAGTAAGAGATGCTAGCACCCATGGGTTTTAGCTCATAGAACATGCTAGTAAGTCTTTAGCACCCATGGGTTTTAATCCTTAAGAACCATGCTAGTAAGAATACTAGCACCCATGGGTTTTAGCTCATGAGAGACATGCTGGTAGATATGCTAGCACCTGGGTTTTTAGCTCTCCTTAAGAGACATGCTGGTAAGAGATACTAGCACCCATGGGTTTAAGCTCTAAGAGGCATGCTAGTAAGAGATGCTAGCACCCATGGGTTTTAGCTCCCTTGCTAACACGCTCACCCCCCCAATCTGAGGCAGACCTGCGCGGTCGATCAAACACAATGCAGCTACACAACTGCACAACACAGGAGGACACCAGGGTGTTATAGTGTGCATAAGTAAAAACAGGGCCATGGAGAGTTGGTGAAGAGGATCAGAGAGGGAGAGGAAAACTGTGACAGTTTTATCGCTCATCCAGAGTGATAACAACAAACAGATGAGTTAGACCTCAGAAGCTGTGTGGATAAAGACTGGAGAGAGGGAAAGCAAGCCAGAAAGGGAAAAGAGAACGAGAGAGAGAGAGAGAGAGAGATGAGGGCAGATGGGAGGGATGGGAGGATAGAAGAGGAGTGATAATAAATCTTATGTTGGCTGCAGAAGGTCTGATGCCTTGGCACCAATCTCCACTGCAGAGAGGAGATGAGATGAAATGTGTGTGTGCGTGTGTGTGTGTGTGTCCGTAGACAGGATGACTGTGCCCTTGTCATTACTTCTTAAAAACGTGGCTCCTTCAGGTTGTGGTGTCCTTAAAATGATGACTCATGGTAAGAATTCATCACTACATTAAAATTCAAATACACTGCACATCACAGGGAATTTGCATTGGTTTGATCTTTGTTCTCACTTTGTTTTTTTAATGACACACACACACACACACACACACACACACACACACACACACACACACACACACACACACACAGCCTATGAGTACCCTATAACTGCCACAAATGAGCACATGCTCTCTTGCAAACACACACACACACACACACACACACACACATTCATAGCACATGTCCTCTCACTGGTGCTTTCGTTCGACCTCTCAGCCCACGCTTTCTGCCATCAGCAGAGAGGTATAAGGCAACGAGAGAGCACGACAGGAAGAGACCAGGAGAGAAAGAGAGAGAGCCAAGAGTGGAGGGGAAGAACAAGAAGAGGGGCTCAAATGGATGGCCCTCTTTGCTGCATTTCTTTGCCTCCCACTCTCTTCCATGGCCTGATCGACAGCACACACTCTGCTGCTGACTCACAAAAGCAGGCAGGGAGGGAGAGAGAGAGAGAGAGAGAGAGAGAGAGAGAGAGAGGGAAAAATAAACAGTGAGGCGAGAATGTGATGGAAAGAAATGTGAGTGAGAAAAAGTTTTCTTTTTGAGTGCAAGAAATCATGAATAAGTGGAGACAGTGGCAGTAATAAGACAAAGAGAAAGAATGAAGAAGAATGAGGGAGAGAGATTATGCAGATGAGATGAAGCTTTGAATTTAGGAGGTTTGCCGAAAGTGGGGAGAGAGAGAGAGAGAGAGAGAGATAATAAAAAGAGATAATAAAAACACAATATTAGTTTTTCACAAAAAACTCACACATTATATTCACACATTGTGTTGTTGAAATAGTAGTTAAGTGCTTCTGGAGAAAACATATTAGAGAAATGCCCTGTCATCAAGACACAAATTGCCGTTCTAATTAACTATAATTGCATTTGTATTTTAATTACCAGGTGCCGCCAACACAGGTTGTTTGATGTGCCTTAATTAAGTCATGAGTGTATCAAGCAGAGGCTAGCATGCTGTTAGGATACAGAGTGCAATTAGATAATCTACAGAGCATCCAGATGCTGGTATGATGTAAACAGCTGCAAATTAAACACAAAAAGGGGGACTCCCCACTTGCTGAAAGTACACAATGCATGACAGTTAGCCTTATATTCTGAATGATGAAAGGTGAATAATTCTAAAGGTAGAATTGCTGATGCCAAAATAACTTTAATGTTCCACATTTTAGTTGAATGCATCATCAACTCACGAGATTCCATGTAGTTCCATCAATGAGATTTGGAGGTTAACACTGCCATCTAGTGTACCATGCCCCCACAAGTCAATAATTTCTTCACCTTTTTACTAACACCATATTGCAGAAATTCTTGTGATGGGATTGTTCTGAGACATGGACTGAGCCATGATGTGGTTGAGCCTGGGCTAGTCTCTATTCACTAGTCCATTTAGGACACAATTCAGGTTTTTGACCAGCTTTAGAAAAAGATTGTGCACAGGGATGCAAGAGGCTGAGGTGAATTCCAAGGTGTCTAAATTAAAATGTCAAGGTTTAAAAGCCAGCTCATCCTAGCAGGGGCGCCGCTAGGTGGGAAGGAGTTAGGACAATTCTAAGGGCCCAGCACTGACAGGGCCTACATCATCAATAGGAAAATTACCATGGTCATCCAACCACAACACATGGAATCGGTTATGTGGCAACATTGTTCAAAAGTTGTCTAATGTATCACCGGCTTAAGTATAATCACCTTGCTTATAAACCCAAAGCAAGATGTGCAAGGATGGAATATATGTGAATTCATTATATAAACCATTCTCATTCATTTCATTCAGTTCCATCTTTTTTCATCAAATTAGAAATTAGAAATTTACTTCTAGCCACCATGGCAGAAATGCAGAAGATGTTGTGGTAGCCTAATGATGCACACACAAATACTAGTTTTGGGTAACCTATAAAGTCTACAATGTGCATGCCTAAGCATAGGCCTACTCCCCTCCTCTTTCTCCTCCCTAGCCTTTCCAACACACTCTTTTAAAGTTGACGCAATTTTCAAAGCGCCTCCTATGAGGATATGGCAAGGGGGGGGTTATCAACTGATGCTAAGCGGAAGTTAATCTTACAGTGAGGCGAGTGGTGACCCGACCATGGCGTCCTTGCTGGACTACGAAGTAGGAACAGCTAGAAAACATGTTCATTGGCGAACATTTATGGTCCTCTTTAGCGTCTTTGTATTTCTGAAGGCGCCACAGACAGTCCTTGCCAAGAAGGATAGTCTCAAAGAGGTAACAGACGGAAACTGGGAAGACATACTGACCGGAGAATGGATGATAGAATTGTAAGTGAAGTCTCCAAACGACTCCTGATTACGTTAACATTACCAGTTAGCCGGGGCGCCAAGCTAACTTAGCTAGCATTAGTAGTTTAGTGCTTTGACAGCATGTTTGTAAACACAGTGGTTGTCTAATGTTAGGTGTCTAGAAAACTAGATAGCGCCATTTACGAGCAGTTATGACATTTTGTTAACGTTAACATGAGATTAGCTGTAAACGATCGCCTGTATCATTAAAATAACTAACAAACAGCTAGCGTGTTAGCTAAGGCGGTGTAGCCTTATCCCAATTGATTAACATTAGCTTGGTAGCTAGAGTATACTCACCTAGCTGTCCAATTCGTTTTTAGCCTGTAGCTAGACTGGATATGACTTCTGGTAAGACATGTACGAGTCGTGAAAGTAGACTATGTTAAGTTAATGTTTGTGAGATATAAAAGCACCCTCAACGTATGTTATGAAGTGGCTGCTAAGTTGATGAACAGCTGCGCCATCACTGGAAGCATTGTGAAGAGGACAGTCGTATGAATGAGCTAGCCAGCTGCAAAACATGCGACATATGACAACTGGTACTTGAGCTCAAATCTGCTCTAAAAATCAGAATGTTCAGCTATGATATAACATACCCATGTAACATAACTCATGTCAGCAGCTCACCTGTTCGCGGAGTTCAGGGTGTATTCTAACTAGCAGCTACACATTCAAGATTGATTTACTGCAAAAGAGTCACTTTTAGGTGAATAAATCTTGCCCAGCTGGTCCCAGGGTTTTTGACAGACATTTGGCACTTTTATGTTCTCCTAATGCCATCTATAAAATGGGTTGGTATCCTCTTTCCCAGTGTAATACATTGAAATGTATTTAAGGCCTGTGGGCTGTATTTTGACAATGACAGCTCGATTCAACTGTGCCTTATTCCCCAGAAGGTTATTGCATATGTGTGTTGCATTGATACCAAGCTATATGGACAGTTGTGTATAAGATTATATTCCTTATTTTTTATTCTTGGCTTCCTGTCTTGAACCTCACTGTGGCCTGATGTGATTTGGTCAGCCACCCTCTAATGGTACAATTTAGGCTGTGGGAAGTGTGTGTGTTGTAGGCAGTGTCACACCAATAAGGTTATGTTGAATGTAATGCCTCCCCAGCTTTGCCCCATGGTGCCCTGCATGTCGACAACTGCAGCCTGTGTGGGGGGAGTTCGCAGAGTGGGGGGAGGATTTGGGCGTCAACATCGCCAAGGTGGATGTCACCGAGCAGCCAGGTATGAAGCTTGGCTTAGCAACAGTGCATTGTAATCTGCATAATCTGCCTGTGCAGACTAGGGATCCTTTGGAATATAAATAGAAGCTGATGTGACTGTTGTACGGCCACTACCATGGCCAGTACTGGTCATATCTAAAGGTACCTGACTCTACCTCTTCACTCCTCCTCTCTTGTTTATGCAGGACTAAGTGGCAGATTTATCATCACCTCCCTTCCTACCATCTACCAGTAAGTGTTGTGTGCAATGCTGAAGCAAGAATGATTATGAGATGAACATTGGTGGATCTACACTCACTGGGGAGTGGTACAAGTTTTTTGGCAAAAAATGTATTCCAGGGAAAGAATCATGTACATCAGAAACACTGTGGGCAGATTTGAATCACAAACACAATTCCTGAGTAGTGCATGCATCTCTCTCTCTCTCTCTTTCTCTTTTGCTTTTCTCTGTGTCACTTACTCTAGACAGAACTGAAACTCAATGGACAAGTACCATTGCAAAGCTTTTTCTGTAAAATGGAAAGTTTCTTGTGGGCTATTTTTGCTGAGCAGATTGTGGTTAATGTCTGAATGAGTCACACGTGTGTGTGTGTGTGTGTGTGTGTGTGTGTGTGTTTCAGCTGTAAAGATGGTGTGTTTCGGCGGTACCAGGGACCACGCACCAAAGAGGACTTCCTTAGCTTCATTGATGAAAAGAAATGGCAGACTATCGAACCAGTGTCCTCATGGTTCGGTCCATCCTCCTTTTTGTGAGTATCAATGTGTAAATGTTTGAGCATGTGTGTTAGGCCTATTTGTTGCCATCTTAAGTTGTCAAGTTGGATCTATATTGAATTCAGAAACCCCATAATATTACGGTTTAACCTGTTACCATTCCCAGCATATAATGGATGTTTTTTTCATACAATGATTTTCAATGAAATGAACAAGTCATACATACATAATCACATGACTGTTGTGCCTTAGTAGCAAAGTAGCCTCTATGTCCAGCCCTACTGTAGTTGCATAGTCTCACTACCTCACATCTGCATTAGTTAATCCTGTACCTCTACTGTGTGTTTCCCTGTGACAGGATGAACTCCATGTCTGCACTCTTCAAGCTCTCCATGTTCATACGGGTAGGTTCTCCACAGAGACTGATTTAGTCTCACCCAACACCTAAACTAAACTAGGAAAACCATGGAGCTGCTTAATCCTCCATAGCATTTTTGCTCAATCCTCCATAGCATTTTCCTCCACTCATTTACGGATTGGAAGTGGTCATCACTGTAACAGGGAAGCTACACTGGACGTGTAACTAAAGTGTTCCGTTCGCGACCCTACGCGTAAAAACATTTTAGAAGATTGGTCTATTTTTCTCAAACGTACGCGCCGCTGTCACATCTGGTGTAGCTACTTTCATTGATTGTAGTGGAAGCTAATTGTTTCAGCAGACGCAACGCGAATGGAACGCTTCAGTTACGCGCCTGGTGTAGCTTCCCTGTAATGCAGAAATGGCGGATGGATTCATACAAACCATCACATTAGCTAATATGTCAGTGTAGTGGAAATACTTCAGCTATTTCTGTTGCGCACATGTTTCCTGGTCATATTGTCTCAACAAGTACAACTGAAGCAACCAGGGTGAACACTGGAAAGTACTGATCTATTTTTTCCCCTACAAGACCAGGAAAGTCATAGGATATAGCAAAGGGAAAATTCTGCTTTTTTTGCTTCATGGAAATTCTTGAATTTCCCCTTGAGGTTCAGTAAAGTATCTATCTTATCTATCTTATCTATCTATCTATCTATCTATCTATCTATCTATCGATTTTGAATTGCGCTCGTGTTGATAAATGCCACAATTGCATGGTTGTAATGTGTGTTGTGATTAATCATGTGCCTTTCCTCTCCAGCATTGCCACAACTATCTGACCGAGCAGTTGGGCATCCCTGTGTGGGGGTCCTATGTGATCTTTGCCCTGGCCACTCTCTTCTCTGGTCTAGTCCTGGGACTGGTTAGTTCTCTTTTTAAAATGGAAACATATATACACACACACACACAAACAGACACACACACACACAGTTTCACATTGTGCATTGCACATTGAATAAACCTGCATTCATGTTAGAAAGTACTGTGTGTGTGTGTGTGTGTGTGTGTGACAGAGAGGAATGTCAGTCACAAGGTTTTCATTCCCAATGAAAGAGAGAAACAGCCACTCATGATCATTGCTGTGTAGTGCCAAGTCAAGTCAAATAAAAAAATGCCCTCTTCAGCCTCATAAGCAATAGGCTGTCTGTGCTATGGTCATGAGAACCCACAAAGGCCTCTGCTAACAGCCGTTTCAAACACACACAGAGTATTTCATTATATCTGCTACATTTTCTTCTGTGCACAGCATCTGTGCCATGTCAGTTTTGACATTAGCACTCCTGTTTCATGTGATTGACTGCTTTTTGTGTGTGTGTGTGTGTGTGTGTGTGTGTGTGTCCGTGCCCATAAGTTACAGTTATGTGAGAAGCATTCGTCTTTTCTCAGTATTCTTCATCTTTCTGACTTGTTCTAACCAGCCCTCCCTCTTTCTTTTAGATACTGGTGTTCATCGCTGACTTTGTCTTCCCATCTAGAAGATTCCAAAGTAACTACTACCAAAGTAGTAAGTAGTGCAAGAGCATTGGTTGTATTTTTGGCAGTTCACCCGACAGCAGTCACAGCCTGGCAGTTTGAACTTCTTTCACATGCTAACTGCATACTGTCTTACATTGCTGCTTTCACGGTTAATTGGTGCGGAAAGATAACAGAGTAAAGGTCATTTGCATTGAACTACTGTACCTCCTGTAGATAAAAACAGACCGTTGCCTAACTAAATGAATTCATTGGCACATTGACGCAACACTTCTGTTCATCTCCTGTTCATCTTAGAGGATAAATGAATACAAAATGGCTCCAAACCTTCAGCCATGTTGATTCTTAAGCATAATCAAATGAACTCAATATCTGCACCCATTCAAACTTAGTCTCAAGGCTTGGGCTTATATTTGCTGCAAGCGCCTCTCCTAGGGGAAAAAAAAACACGATAAACAGTTAACTTAAATGTAACCTAAATAGTGGTAAGAAACCTTGAGTTGCGTGAAATGTAGCAACTTTTACTTTAACAAACAGACGTTAAACCACATGCCTTAAAATGGTCTGAAACATGATGATGCTGTGCCATTCAGCAACATTGCTTGCGTTCGGAACACTGAATGGAGGAGTCTGTTTGATTTGAGTTCAGATATCAATTGAGATGTAGTGGCTACGTCACAAAAACAGAATTTTGACCCACTGGCAGGAAAAAAGGTGTTCTGAACAGTAGCCTGCCAGCCATTCGCAGCCTTGTATCAGTGGATCCCCCCACCATTTAACCCACTACCAAAACATACTAATGTATGAAGAATCGATTATTTTAGATATATATACACGTGAGTCACAAAATCTGACTTCAACTCGGACAGAGAAATGCAAAATCACTGTGTGAAGGGCCAGTGAGGGGAGAAAACACATTTCCTACATTAGGCTACTTACTGCTGTGATGACCCTGATAGGATGCTACCTACATTAGGCTACTATGCTGTGATAATCCTGATAGGATGCTACCTACATTACTATGCTGTGATAATCCTGATAGGATGCTACCTACATTAGGCTACTATGCTGTGATAACCCTGATAGGATGCTACCTACATTAGGCTGCTATGCTGTGATAACCCTGATAGGATGCTACCTTGTAAATGCATTTAGCTGTCAAATGCATGCATTTAGTTTCTATATGCATGTGTTTGCCACGTTTTGCGACTTTGAGGAAAAAAACACTTTTATTTGTGTAACTCAAAAGGTAAATCCATGATTCGGTGACGCTCTCTATGAAGTTTATTTTTGTATTCCAGGGTACAGTAGCGTAATTGCCTTGTCTTGACAATATAGTTTTTACTACCGGTTTGCCGTTTAAACTCCAGTTAAAAGACTGGCGTCGTACTGAACTTTCCTGCCAGTACTGGTTTATGACTTCAGCTGCTACATCTCAATAGGTTTCTCCAGGATCACCTTGTTAATGTGTTTTCAGCAGAACAGAGCTTAGACCACACGTCTTCCACGAGATTGTAGAATTGGTGTATACTCACCGGCCACTTTATTAGGTACACCTTGCTAGGTCTGGTTGGATCCCCCATTTTGTCTTCAGAACTGCCTTAATTCTTTATAGCATAGGTTCAACATGGTGGAGGAAATGTTTCTCTGAGATTTCAGTCCATATTGACATGATTGCATCATGCAGTTGCTGCACATTTGCCAGCTGTGCATCCATGATGCGGGTCTCCTGTCCCATCACACCCCAAAGGTGCTCTAGTGGATTGAGATCTGGTGACTGTGGAGGCCATTTGAGTGCCGTTGATACAGTATCAATCAATGCTTTCAGATATCACCATTTTAATTCTGACCCTACCATCCGAATGTCGTAGCAGAAATCAAGCCACTTAGACCAGGCACCATTTTTCCAATCTTCTACTGTTCGATTTTGGTGAGTTTCCTGTTCTTAGCTGACAGGAGTGGCATCATGTGTGGTCTTCTTGCTGCTGTAGCCCATCTGCTTCAAAGTTTGACACATTCAGAGATGCTCTTCTGCATGCCTCTGTTATAACACATGGTTATTTGAGTTACGGTTGCCTTTCTATCAGCCCAAACAAGTCTGGCTATTCTCGTCTGACCTCTGGCATCATCACGGCATTTTTGCCCAAAGGAGTGCTGCTCACTGGATATTTTCTTTTTTTCGGACCATTCTCTGGAAATCCAAGAGATGGTTGTGTGTGAAAATCCCAGTAGGTCAGCACTTAAATGAAATACTCGAAATACTGTCTCGAACCAAAAACCATGCCATGATGAAAGTCACTTAAATCACCTTTCTTCTCCATTCTGCTGCTTTGAACTTTTTTACATTTTATTGGCTAATTGTTTTCATTAATGAGCAGTTGAACAGGTGTACCCAAAAAGTGGCAAGTGAGTGCATTTTGTTTGGCAGTTGAGTTTAAATATCAATACCAGCTTTCACCTGAATCTCATAGGGCTGGTATATGAATTGAGCTTAGTCCTAAAATAAATGAGAACTTCAACTTAAGATCTTCACTTCCACTTCACTGAAATCCATGTATGGTAAAACTGGCCCTGTGTGTGTCTGACTGAAACAAAAGTTAACCTACATGCCTCTAACCTGTTGCTGTGCCCTCAGCCAATCAGTCAAAACTTTAGTAGCAATGAAGGACGGGTATTTTGATTGGCAGTTGAGTTATATATTATTAATTATATTATATAAAATATTAATATCTGAAATAACAGAAAACACCTTTAGTTTATGTTCAGCGGACAAGAAGTTAACCCACGTGCTTTGTAATCATGAATGTGCCGCTGATGTGGTGCTCTGTGGTGCCCTCAGGAAAGCAGCTGTCTGAGGCGCGTCTGAGGCAGCAGCTGGAGGACGAGCAGATGGCCGACGGCGAGGAAGACGACGAAGAGGAGGAGGACGAGGAGGACGAGAACGGCTCGCGGGAGGACCTGTGGCGCAAGGGCCGCCGCTCGCCCGAGGGCCTCCCTGAAACGTTCGGCGATGAGGCGCTCAGGAGGAGGGTGCTGGCCGCCCGGCAGGAGGAGGAGGAGGACACCTAGAGGAGGAGGCGCCCGGCGGCAGAGCTGTAAACACGTGCCTCGCCATGGCAACTCCAATCAGCAGCTTTCTTTTTTGGGGGGAGGGGGGGGGGGGGGCTGAAGAGGTGGAATCTAAAGCCCTTGAAAGTAAAAACACCACCGATGCCACCGATCGCTATGCCAAGGAGAAGCGCTGACGCAGACGCGAAAAAGAGCTGAAGCAGAGTTTACAGACGCAGAGCCGGCACGGAGGCCCTGGCAAACTCCAACACCTTGCTTTCTCTGAACTTCTCCCTTTGTATCTCCATCTCTCTTGCTCTCTTTTTCTCTCACTCACCCTCTCTTTTGTTCTTTCTTTCTTTCTCTCTTTCTTGTTCTTTCACTCTTGCTGTCTCTCGTTGCCATTCCCACACCAGGAGCCGTGCTGGACTCTACCGACATTTCACGCAAAACACATCCTCTTTCAACACTGTCAACACTTCAAGCATTGTTTATTATTATTTTTTTCCTGTCTTTTATTTTTTTATATGAATGAGTAAAGATCAGTGTGTTGGCCCAGGTTGGGGTTTTATTTTACTATTACAATACTGTATGCATCTCATACCCAAGTGTTACCATTGATGGACCGCCAGATTCCCCTATGCATCACTTTAGACTTCGCCTGTGTCTCTGTAGAACCTTGCCATTCCAGATACTCTCTACACCTCTGAACACATTGAACAACCTCACTTGTACATGTGTTTTGTATGCACAGACACACATACTTTTTCTGTCTTTTTTTTGCCCAGCATTTGTACAAAGCGTCACCCTCTTTCTAGGTGTGTGTGTGTGTGTGTGTGTGTGTGTGTGTACGGTTATCTGTTTGAATGTGTGTGTGGGCTTGCATTGCAGTACACAGCAGACATTTTTAAACTTGCATTGGATGAAACAAAGGGTTAATGATTATTGCACTGTGCCCTACACCCAACAGAGGGACGCCAGTAAGTGCCACCTGTTCACAGAGGTTGGCTACCACTGGTCAAAAAAGGGTCGGGCTTCATAACCTTTAACTTTTTTAACCCTGTAACTCCTCTAACTGGAGCTCAATGGGAGACATCTGCTTGTTCTGACGGCAGGTGAAGAATGCAGAGAGAGCTACGCTACTCTGTCTAAACTTAATCTGGGGCCTGTAGTGTCCATTAGTGGACCTTAACCAGACTTGTTGCTGCCTAATGTTTTTGTATTTATTCATGCTACTTGCATGTTGTTTCTTATCCCATTTTTCGGAATCCTTGAAAACGCACATGCACAAATGCTTAGAAGCACCTCATGCCACAATACTTCAATGTTAGTCTGGCTCCGGTTTCTAAGATTTAAATGCTTATACCAACACCGATTTAAATAGTAACAAAATGGTTCTTATTTGACCAGTCTCAAAAGCAAGTGTGTGTGTGTGTGTGTGTGTGTGTGTGTGTGTTTTGTGCAGAATTCCTTCAGAAACAGTGTTTGTCACAGAACTAGCAAAAAAAAAACCCTGATGTTTGAGCTTTTTTGAATGTATTGCTTGTAAACCATAAAGAGTTTTTTTTTGCCACTTTATATTGTATATGGAGTAAATTATGTTTCACTGTCTGTTTTACTGTATGGACACCCACATTTAATTTGTCCTTGGGGTCATGCTAATACAAAAGAATGAAAGAGAAAATCAACAAACCAGCAGAAAACTTGTGCTTTGTCAACAGTGAAATGCATATGTGCTGAAAGTCCACAACACGCCTGTGTCTTACTACCCACAACACACCAGTGGTCCAGACGTGTCGTTGACTGCTGGCGGTGTTGCAATGAATACTCGGTGAAGTGACATTTCAGCACCCATTCACCACTTGGGAGACCCTCACCCCCACGGGCACACCCTCCTACTAGCAGGTCATGCTATGCATAGCTGGCGGCAGGACTAGGAATGCAGCACCCTTGCTCTAAATTAGTGGCATTGTTTGCTTTATTGGTCCAGTTGAGAGAGTGGGAGGGTAGAGGAGAGAAGTTTGCCTCTGGGTGACCAAGAGAGAGGTAGAGACTGATAAAAAGGTCTGTGGATATGAGTGAAAAGGTCCTGGAAGCACAGAAAATGATTAATGGGGACGTATTTAATTGGGGACACATGCTTTGAGTGTGTGTGTCTGTATGAGTGTGTGAAGAAAGAAGAAAGGGTCTCCCAGGCACATAAATCATCTCGGCCCACTCCATACTGCCCATTCATGACGCTGGTCATCAACAGAACACCATTCAGCCCTTAACTGTGCAGTCTGTCTCAATATAACTCGCATACACTTGGCACGTTCTTCCCCTGCCATAGTAATGCTCTCCATACTGAAGTCAGACCTTCACACACTACAACATTTAGCTCTTCTGAACCATTGTTTAGAAGTCATCCCATAAGAGCGATCCTCGGCTGACCACAGTACTGCTTCGTTTAAGGAATTTTAGGGATTGGGCAAGGAGACCTGGACTGGAAGTCTGATCTCTGGTGTGGTCTTTGCCGTGGTGGTCAATAAATTGAAGCCTGAATGCAACAGCAAGGCCTGGACTAGTGTCCGTAGAGTGTTCACTATACTTGAATCTATACCATTGATTTGTATGTTTTTCCAAGTAATGCTGCAGTGAGATAAAATGGACCTTGAGCCTAAATGTAGTGGCTGAACAGACGTTTATTTTCTAACTGGAGTGTTGGAGCAAATTTGACATGCCCATACCACTCATCAGTATGTCACTTTCTACCTTCCTCACTTAAACACACCTGTGTGAATGTAATATTTGAAGTGGCCTTGACTGATAGTCCCCAAAGTGAACAGGACTGTTTAAAAGCGATGATAGTGTTTTTTTTTTTCTTTTTTTCTTCTTTTCCCTTAAATTAAAGCATGGTATTATCTCCTGATCTGTCTCTTCCCTGAGGCAGTTTTCATGTGGAGGATAGAGGAAAGCTGAGTCTGTTGTACTGAACGGTTGACATGGCTTATTTATTTGTCTTCAAGCAGTAGGTTATCCTTCCTTAGTGTAGTATCATGTTCTCACTCCATAACACACCCCTGGTTTCCTAGTCTCTGCTGCCATGTGTAGTCTCAAACAGACCAGCAGATGGCGCTCTTCACTAGTTGGTTACTTGACTAACTATTGTTCACCACAAGTCCTCAAATAAACATGGTAATAAAACATGTTTGTACTTGTCCATGTTTGAAATTTCTGGAACAACTTCTGTATAGAATAGAAATCAGCATAAAACAACCATATCACATTAATTTTAGACAAGGGGGCACAAGTGTGACATAATGTGACCAGCATTGCACAAATTGCTTTGAAAGTGAAGAAAAACATTTCTCTTACTTTGGATTTTAGATGATGTTTTGTTGTACAGCCTTGGGCAAACCATTAGTTCCATAAATCATTGGGTTGCAATGCTTTCAAGCCACATCCTACAGCAGTGTTTTTCAACCACTGTGCCGGGGCACACTAGTGTGCCGTGAGAGATCATCAGGTGTGCCGCAGAAAATTACCCAAATGTCGCTCACTGGTCCAGAAAAGCAACTGTTGCATCAAAAAATGTATAACCACATGCTCTCATTGATTGTATAATTGCACTATTTGTGCAGGCATTGTACAACAGGGGCCCCATATCCAGTATTCACAGAATCATCACATATCCAGTTCATAACAACAATTAAATTAGATATAGTCACCTACAAATGAAACAGAGGGCGCTTGTTTTATTGAGCAGGTCTTGCATAGAAGCCATAATAAGGCCATATCTGTGTATTATTTGAAATGTTAGGCTATGGTATGTTTATTTTTTCTTCACACAGGATGTTAGTGTGCCGTGGGACATTTTAAGTGTCAAAAGTGTGCCGTGGCACAAAAAAGGTTGAAAAACACTGGCCTACATGCTATGGATCACTGTCACAGACTGTGGGCAAAGAGGACCAAATCGGTCTTTACAGTATCTAGATACTGTCAGTTGGTCCCAGATTCTTCAAATACCCAAGGCTGTCATCATCTAGACTGGTTTTGCCTCAAATATTTCAGCAACTCAACTGAATGGTGAGTTTTGCACAATAGCTATGGCCACATTAGTTAATCACTTTTGTGGTTGGACTTGAAACCACAGTACTATTGCATGCTCATACATTCTTAAGGAAAGTCATAGAGCTCTGTGTTGTTTGTATTGTATCTTTTGCGGCTGCATTTCCACATTTCCAGTGTTATTTAACCCACAGAACTTAAAGAACACTGACCCAGTTATTAGAACACTAGAATACATAGAGAATACATTTTCATTGGGATGCACACAACCCCTAAACTCCTCTTTACAAACAAGGCTTTCTTTCTAGAAAAGCCTGTGTGTGTGTGTGTGTGAGAGAGTGTCAGTAGGTGACCTTGCATTGTGGTGTGTCTATACAGTATGGTGTATGTGTGTATCTTCCCTTTACTGTCTTTACTAATAAATCATCAGGAGGATCATGGCTGACACTGGATGTCCTTAAGTGTCAGTACACAAGGTCCTGGTGAAGATGTTTGATGGGAAAGGACACTCTCTGTCTCTCTGTTTCTGTCTTTGTCTCTGTGTCTATCTCTCTCTCTCTCTCTGCGGGTATTTGTAAGTGTGTTTGTGACTGTGTATGGTGAGTGTGTTTGTGACTGTGTCTGAATGTGTGTGTGACTATGTGTGCGCATGGTGCACATGTGAGAGTGTGTTTGTGACTGTGTATTAGTGTGAATGTGTTTGTGATTGTGTGTGTGGGTGTGTCTGTGTGTGTTCTCATGAGTGTTGCATGTAAGTGGTAGCATCCATTACAGAACAAAAGCCCTTAAGCAAGTTGGGAAGTGATCCTTGTTGACATGTAGCCTGGCTCAGCCCTGGGATTCTCTCCGCTCATCTCTGTCTACGTCAGCTGACTCCACATCACTTCTCACGGTCTTCAAGGTAACTTCACCCACTCTGACATAAGGAGCACACAAAGCTTCCCAGAGAATCACCTTTAGAAAGCGTAAATCAGACTTATGGCGAAAGCCAAGGGTTTTTCCAGCTCTCCTCTCCGATGAATTCATTCATAAGAGCGTTTTACTCCCAACTTGGATTATTGCTTTAATAAATCTCTGTTTTTTTTGTGAGCAGCTAGAGGGCTCTAAGATGGCATTTTTGTTTGCCTGGAACAGCCTCCTAGTTTTCCCATGTTCCAGAGCATTCTAGAAGCTTTTTCTTAGTAACAGTCAGAACCCTATCTATAAAGCTCTGGTAACAGTGTGCCCACAAGGTTTGTCCTCGTTGTGTGCTGAGGCTTTCTAGAAAGACATATTCTTTAACAAAGCTAAATAATACCTCCATACATCAGTTTGTCATTCATGCTATATGACATACATACTGTAAAATTGAAAAGTACATTTATTTACTGTATGTGTAACATATCTATGTAGCAAAAAGACAATGACACATGTTATTTTTTAATTATTAGTGGTTTTATTTGGTCTAGTGCTAGTGGTGGGCGTAAGACACACAGATCTTGGACTGTTCATTCTCTCATGATCTTCAGCACCTCCCAGAATCCTCTCTGGCCGCTGTGAGCTGAGTGTTCCAAGCCCGGCTCAGTGTTTCCACCTCAGCGGCACTGCTCTGCTGACCACTAAAGCAAACAGACTCTGTCCAGGTTCCCTCGGTTCCCACAGCCCTGTAGGGCCACACAGGGCACTGCCACAGATGGCCTCCCATACATCACCACACTCCTTCTCACTCCACTTTTCTCTTCTCTTCTTTTTTACTCTCTCTCTCCTTTCTTTCTCCTCTGCCTCATCTCACACCATTTCTGTCTGTCTGTCTGTCTGTCTCTGTCTCTTTCAGGCTCTGACTGACTGTCTTTCTGAAATGCCTAAAATATTGATCATCAAGAAGAGGCAAGCAGGGTTGCTGGATCAGAGGCAATACAATTTGTATCATATTTATATTGTATTGTAACTTGTATAGCACAAACAGAGTTTGCCCTTCTGATCAACAGATGTCATGTGACTCTGAGTTGAAGAAACCATGTTGCTTTTGTTTGTGTAAATAACATTAGGATATAAATCACAAAATAAGATATTCATATTTAATTTAGATTAAATGTATTAAATATATGACTTGTTTACTTTCTATCTCTAATTAGAACTTCAAAGCATAACCCCCCCTCCCTCAACAAATTGGTTGCAGTCTTTCAAAAGTCTTTCATGTCTGTCCAGATGACTAACTAAGTTAGCCTGTAATACTAATCTAAAATACAGCAAGCAACAGATTGTTTTCAAATGGCGTGACTCCTTTCAAAACTGTTGAGATACTCATCATAATCTGGTCCAACATTTCTGAGAACCTCCCTGGCTTCAAATGGCTTGACTACTCACAGTTGTGATATTCACCATAGTCTGTTGTTCCCACATTTCTAGGAACGTCGTAATGAGAGGTCCCAGATCTCACGGCAGTGACCTTCAGAACACATGTTTTTTATAACACGTCTGAGAAAACAACAAATCATGGCGACAGGAGTTGTTTGTACACTACAATTCTCCCAATACTCCAGAGCTTTAGAACTGCCGCATTAGCTACAAAATGAGATAAAATCACTCAAAAATCATTAAAATCACGTTTAGGCTATATGACTTTACTTTAAACTGTTCATTTTAATGTTAATGTTTAATTTTTTATTGATTTCATTGAATGTCGCTTTGGAGGTTCGCTTAGGTCTGCTAAGAACCAAAAGCATACTGTAAGTAACCTGTAACTTCCATTGCTAGAGTGGAACAGATTAGTAGTGAACCTGTTGTAGGTTCAAGGAGGGATGTTTGCTTGTTGTTTGCGGACTGCACTTGCTTTGCTAACTCTTTGGAACTGGTGACACTTCCGTAGTGTGCTGTCAATTAGGCATACTGTATATCAATGTGCAAATGTATATGAAAATATGAAATATCCACCAAGTAACCTAAGGCTGTGTGTTTGTGTGTGTGTGTCTTACTGCGTGACCCATTTTTTTTTTACCAAGTAACCTTTTGTTGATGTGTGAGATTGTTGTGGACATATTTCTGAACTGTGCTTGTGGGCTGAATGGAAGGTCCCGGGACCCTGGCCAGTTATGGTCTTTCCTAAAACCACAAGAATTTGAACACCAAATCAATGCTATGATCAGGAATGGGACGTGTGTGTGTGTGTGTGTGTGTGTGCGTGTGTATGTGTGTGAGTGTGTGTGTGTGTGTGTTTGTGTGAGTGAGAGAGAGAGAGAGAAAGAGAGAGAGAGAGAATTTGTTGTTTTGAACATACCAATGTGTCCCTCACCCACATCTCAGTCAGTCCCTTGCCACTCACATAATTGTTATGTTGAAGAAAGGATCATTATACTACATTCCTGAACAACTAATCCCAGTCCATCTCGGGTGATGAAACTCAGAGGCCTTAGACTGACATTGTCAACCCCCTTCCACTAGGTTCCCGTCAGAAACGTCCAGACTCAACAAATTATGCATAATACAACCCAAGTGTGTGTATGTGTGTGTGTGTGTGTGTGTGTGTGTGTGTGTGTGTGTGTGTGTGTGTGTGTGTGTGTGTGTGTGTGTGTGTCTGTGTGTGTCTGTGAGAGAAACATACAAGAGATGTCAGATGATTCACAGGAAATCAGACATGAAACTGGTGTGAATTGGTGTTCAAATTTCCTTGAAAATGTTCCCAATGGGATTTTCTGTATTTCGCCAGTGTAAGCGCATTCTTGGTCTCTGCCGTAAAAGGACTCATTGGAGGGGTAATTGTAACATGACTGCAGTCTGAGTGAGAACATGTGTGGACAATCTGATGACTGTTCCTATTTCTGATTTTTGTTGTTGTGTTTATCCAGTCACAGGAAATGTCAATAGGAAGTGTGATTTTTGTGTGTGTGTGTGTGTGTGTGTGTGTGTGTGTGTGTGTGTGTGTGTGTGTGTGTGTGTGTGTGTGTGCGTGTGTGTGTGAATGAGTAAATTCTCCTCTTTCTGTGGTGTTTCTGTGGAGAAACCCAGGATGTATTTTGGGAAAAAAAGATCACGCCCTTCCTTCTCTCCCTCTCTCTACCTCCCCACTCCCCTCCAAACTCTCTCTCTCTCTATCTCTCTCTATCTCTCTCTCTCTCTCTCTCTCTCTCTCGTTCTCCCTCCCTCCCTCTCTGTATATACAGTACAGAAATAGCAGCTGGTCCCAGAGAGAATAAACAGGCAATGGGCAGGTTGAATTTTAGGTTTAATAGAGCAGCGTGTCCCCAGAGAAAAATGAAAGTATACCAATGCAGTCTATCCAAGAAAGTGTGTGTGTGTGTGTGTACATGTATGTGTGTGAGTGTGTGTGTGTGTGTGTGTGTGTGTGTGTGTGTGTGTGTGTACATGTACTGTATGTGTGTGTGTGTGTGTGTGTGTGTGTGTGTGTGTGTGTGTGTGTGTGTGTGTGTGTGTGTGCGTGTGTGTATTGGAGACACTAAGAGAGAAAGAGACCTTTACTTATCCTTGGCCTACAAGCAACAGCACAGTTCAGCGCTTCCCTATAAACAGTGTGCTCAGAGAAGGACTCCAAATGGTGTGTTTGCTTCAGCTGATAACTGAGGTCTCAGACATGGTTAAAGGGCTACTGTAGAAGTAAGATAGCATCTCTTGTTAATTCCACCCTTTCCCTCTGAATAATTCATTTTCATTATCTTTCATCACAAAGTAGCTTTCTGCTCACACCCAGTCAATACTCAGATAATAAGTGTTTATAACACACTTAAAATAACACGAAGAACGAATACACAATAAAAGTTTTTTTACCTCTGGGCTTGGCTGGGCTTATTGACAGACCATAATCTACATGTTGCTGATGTTACAGTAGGACTCACTTTAGGATTTGCTGCAGAAGTGCAGGCGCGGGTGCGGTAAAAAGGTGCACTTTTACATGTGGTCAGTAAACGCTGTCACCCATTCATCTTTGTCTTTCTCATCTGCAGGACATCACCACCAAACACAGCATACCACACCATCACCTTAGGGCCTCACAAACAATAACAATAACAGGAAAGAAGAAGCAGGAAGAGTTGTCATGGTGCACATCTAACTCATGTGTTTTGTGTATGAGTCATGGATGAGTGTAGCCTAGAAATCTAGACGCACCCTAGCAGCGGCAAATTAATTTGCTCAGCCTGTACGTTTAGTATCAAACCATAGGGATTTCTATTGGCTGACGCCGTGGACGTCATCCAATCACAGCGCTCTATTTTGTTAGCTTAGTCTTAAAGGCGGGCTTAACAGGATAACGACAGTCCTGCGACAGTGAACAACAAGGAAGGTGGCTATCGAAGAGCGGTTGTTTGAATCGGCGTTGGCGTCAACTTTGGAGGAGTTGGACTTGTGCTTTTCTTTGAAAGTTGAGCAACACAATGCACTTAAGTCATTCCTTTTGAAGAAGGATGTATTTGCCGTTTTGCTGACCAGATACGGATATGGTTGTAGCGCTGGCCTATTGCATGCCTAGGCAGTTTAAAAGAGAATTCTCTGCACGCCCCTTGGATTAAGCGAGGTGAATGGTTCGATTCCAGACTTTACATTTCAATGATATAGGATGGCCCGCCAGGCTAGGATGAGTGTGTTGTTTGTAAGTGGAGGGTGAAGAAAGTAGCTAAATGTTTATTTTTCTCATTTTCTTGTGGTCAACTTGTAAACCGGTGTAAATACTCACAGACCTGGGTTTTGATGGGTCTCGGGGGACCCTCGTCTCCACGCCGACGGAGGGTTTGTTGATGGAACAGAGTTTCTTGGCCTTTGGAATGCTGCACCTGACCCGTGATGCACATCTGGGGCTTTCCCTCCTCCATCCAGTCTTCGTTATATCCCCCCATCCCCCCCTCCTCGGAGCGAGGGAGGAATAACCGAAACAGGAAAGAAGTCTCCACACGACCCATCAGGGGTCAGTAAACTCAGGTGATTAATGCTCGCTGTATCCATGGTAGCGGAGGTGCTGTGGATGAGAACTGTCCCACATGTGCAGCAGCAGCAGCTCAGTACTCTTCTTGATCACATTTACAATTAATCTCACCAGATGTGGCACAACAGTAACATTTACCACTACAGAACATCTTATAATCCCAGTGGCCAACTGTCATTGTAAAGTATATTGTGTGGTATTGAGAAATTGTTATGCAGTGTTTCAGCTATTTTGTAACCTTTACTAGGCTACTCTAATATCTTTCTGTAGCAAGCTGGCAAAGGTATTATATTATAATGTGGGCATAATTGATATGAAACACACACACACACACACACACACACACACACACACACACACACACACACACACACACACACACACACACACAGGCACAGGCACAGGCACACACATACACACACACATACACGCACACACATACTATCATAATTGACAATGGCTGGAGGGTATGTGAATGCTGAGACAGTCATCTGGACACTGTGAAATGAAACACAAATGAATATGTGCATCCAGAAGGAATCTGACACATTGGTGTAATATTTAGTCTACCACTGGCCTGGCTTTGTGCCTGTGGTATTCACACTTGCATAGGATAGAGGGAAGGTCATTGGAAAACATAAAGTTCTACCCTGAACACTAACATACTCACACAAACTCTCTTTCGCTTTCTGTGTGTCTTTTTCTGTCTCATACTTTCACACTCATATGCATGCTCACATGCACACACACACACACACACACACACACACACATTTGAATGCTTTTATTTGGATCTGAAAGGCAAGCAAGGAAAACAAGATCCAAATACTCTGGGAAGAGTCATTAATAAGGTGACAGGTCTACATGGCTCACATGCTTTTACAGGTCCTTCCATTTATAATACTCAGCACATTAAGGATAAACAAAACATCTCCGTCTCCATATTTGCATGCTCTCTATAATGGCTGGAACAGAGCAGAATTTTTCAAGTCTTTTTGCTTCCTTTTCTTGCAGCCCCCCTAACTTACACACACACACACACACACACACACACACACACACACTCTATATAAAATTATTAGCAGATTAGTAAACAGAATGTGCCTTTGCAACATTGGATGAATGGTTGCTGATAATGGGCAATGTAGATATTGCATTAAAGATCAGCCATTTCTTTCTACACCAGTCATTTACAACGTTATTGATGAAAACAAGGACATTTCTAAGTGACTCCAAACTTTTGAACGGCAGTGTACACACACCTGAATGTAGCATGGCACTCCAAAGTGTATCTGTTTTCATCTGCTCTCTCTATCTCTCTCCCCTACTCCTCACCTCATTTCATCCCTTAATCATCTCTTTCTTCTTTTTTTACCCTCTTCCTCCCTTCTCTCTCTTCCCTCGCACTATTTCTCACTCCCTCTCTTACTTTTTAAAAGAGTCCTGTCTTCCTTTCTCTCTCTCTCTCCCCCTGTCTTCCAGCTATCTCTCCCTCACACTCGTATATATTTTATTAGCATGAACAGGCTCACTGTTGCCAAAGGCATTCATGATAGAACTTCCAAACTCTCATACTGTATCGCATTTAACAAGCATCACCGCAGCAGAGGTGGTGGGCTTCTCTGGTGTCTGGTGTCTTTCTATTCCAAACACGCTGATTGCATACTCAGATTCTCAGAACGACAGAACGAAAGAGAGAGAGAGAGGGGGGGGAGAGGAGAGATGGGGTGCCCCTTATTAACTGTTTGTGGGAGAAGAAAGAGGAGTGTGTTCAGAACACAAAGGCCCATGGAAGGCAACGCTGGATGCAAACGGCTCCACACACGAGGGCTCTGCGTCCGCATGCATCTCCCAGCACGTGGGCCTGATGAGGGGGTCAGGGAGGCTTCTGAGCCCTGGACTCATCCTCAACATGGACCCGGCTCAGGAATCTCACCAGTGTAGGGGCCATAAACCTCCAGCATGGCCA
>NC_063207.1:16933382-16938382 GCF_017589495.1 Alosa alosa | reverse complement strand
AATCGGCATGCATTCGCATAAACAAACTGACATCCATAGAAACCACACTCAAAAGCACACCACACTCAAAATACGTATATCAAATAAACACACACATACTCAAACACTTATATACACACATTGGTGTGTGATGTGTTATGTAACTGCATTTAAACACTCAATACTTGTCACTGAGCTGAGCGTCACAATGGAAGCAGTGACAACAGTGTCTCTAGCCCACTTGACCCAGCAAAACTAGTGGCCTGGCAAAGGAGAATCGGTCTTCTGTCCTTGCACTGCTGGTAGTCCTGCAACAGTTGCAAAAAGCTGCTTGCGTGTATTGTACAGATGCTTGTGATTATTGACTGATGAAAGAAGTTGTCTCAGTTTACAGACAAGACAAGTGTGTGTGTGTGTGTGTGTGTGTGTGTGTGTGTGTGTGTGTGTGTGTGTGTGTGTGTGTGTGTGTGTGTGTGTGTGTTTGTTTATTTGTGCATGCCTATGTATGTCTTTGTGTTAATGTGTGTGCAAAATGCATACTTGTGTCAATAACTGACTTCCTCCTGAAATGAAAATGTACAATCAATATCCAGATGCCTCTAAAAATCCAATGTGTCAAATCAATGTCTCAACACCTCTTGTGGAAGGAATGTTTGGAAGTCCATCAGTGCTGGTCTTTAACCCCTGGTCTACAGGTTTACCTCCATAGACTGTAACTAGGATGTCTACTGTGACCTTTCTGTGACATTTTAATGACCTAACAGATATCCCTCAGTGTTATCTAAATATGCAGGACTGTTTCAAAAGAATCCAACCCATACTCTCCTTGATGCAAGTGTGTGCACATATGTGTGTGTGTGTTAGAGTGTATGTGTGCAGGGGGTGGTTGGTGGGTGGACAGCCTTGTCTTATCAGACACAGAAAGTCTGTAAATCAATTGGTGTGGTCATGTCTCTGACTTTTAACTCGAGCCAGCCTTTAAATCATCATTTTATGTGTGTGTGTGTGTGTGTGTGTGTGTGTGTGTTTTCAGTCCCTCCTCAGAGAGTTTGTGTGGAGACATGAGTGAGTATGCGTAAGTGAGTGCAGTGAGTGAAAAGTGCGGTGTCTGCTAAATAGCTCCCACGGGTGAGTTGGACGTCTAAGATGTGCTCTGGAACATCTCTCTGTGGTTGCAGGGAGGAGTGGACTGGCCGACCTGTGAAGATGATGAGCATGTTACAGTAATGGCAGGGTCAGAGACCCAGCAATATTACTGTAAATGAAATTCTCCTCATGTTCCCATCATTACAGCACTGTTAAAACATCCATCCATCCATCCATCCGATATGCTTTCACACACTGATTTATGTCTCTGAGCATGAGCAGAGAAACCCTATAATATCCTATTGGACCTTGGTGAATATGCATAATGTCTCATTTGTATGGCTTGGGGTCATGTGTACAGTTGCTGTATCATGCTTTCCAATTTCTAATATCGCTTACAACTGTATATTAAATATTCAACTGTATATTACATTTTTAATGGATATTAAAAAAATCCATCTCATGAAACTTGCTGTAAATATTGTCATATCCACTGTGTGTTTGATCCCTGCCAATTCTTTGCATTGGTCCAAACACTAACTGGTATACCAAATTATAGCTGGTATTTTTCATATCATATCATATCATATCATATCATATCATATCATATCATATCATATCATATCATATCGTTTATTATCATGTTATATCAGTATGAACTGGCTAGTTATACATGAACATCAAATACGCAGTGTGTTCTTAGATTGTAAATTGAGTCTAACCATACTGCATTTACTGACTTTTTATTGACAATGCAAACAATGCTTTTCCCCAGATAGCATCTTCAGGTCTATTCCACTTCCAATCAGCAGCTGATTTTGCCTGTGCACAAGGATTTCTGTTTACAGTAATGTTCTTAGATTGTCTTGAAGCCCGTGTCCCTTACTGAGTCTCCACATATGTGTAACTGTTTGTGTGTGTGTGTGTGTGTGTGTGTGTGGCTATATGTGGCCGCAGATGTGTGGTGTGTGTTCTTTATGTGTGTGTGTAGTGTAAGGTGTGTGTTCTCAAAGTGTTATGGGTAGTCTTTCATCTGTTCAGGCTGTCATCTGATATGAATTAGTCTCAGGAACTCACAGAAGCCAAACACACACACACACACACACACACACACACACACACACACACACACACACACACACACACACACACACACACACACACACACACACGTCTTATGTAAGATTTATCTAAGGCCAGGTCAATGGAAATTACACCCTATAAACTTAAGACTCCTACACATCCCATGCTTCATCATCCAGACGTCTCTCTCCCCCCTCTCTCCCTCTCTCCATACCTCTCACATAGAGAAAACAACAGAATTTAAATCTGCTTCATAATTTGGACTGTACATATCCCGACACATTGCACGGCTCCTGATCTCAAACCTCGGAGCTGAAATCCTCCCTTTTCATTTCAGTCCATGTTTCTAGGTCTGTGAGCACAGACGATATGTTCACAGTAAACATATTTATCTTCAAAAGCACAGGAATCGCTCACAAAGACAAATCTGTCCACTCAGCAATATGGAATATGGTCAGAATAACCATATTAATTCCTGAAAGTGTTACACAATGTTACTCATACAGTGCCTATAAAAAGTATTCACCCCCCTTATGATATTTCCACTTATACTGCTTTTATAAATGATACCTTGATAAATTTAATTTGACCTTTTGTACAATAATTGACAAAAATCCCTTCTTTAATGTACAAGTGAAAGCCGATTTCTACAAAGTAATGTTAATTAATAAAAATGTATAATTGAAAATAAGTGATTACATAAATATTCACCCCCTTCAAGTCAGCATTGAGTAGATTCACCTTTGGCCGCAATTAAAGCATGGAGTCTGCGTGGATAGGTCTCAATTAGGCAATTTTTCTTTGCAAAACTGGGAGGGGTTTGTTGTCTTGTTGTCTTTAAACCATTACTGTGTAGTTTTCGCTGTAGGCTTCGGCTCATTGTAAAGAGTAAATCTTCTCCCAAGCCGTAGTTCTCTTGCAGACTGAATCAGATTGTCCTCCAGGATTTCCATATATTTAGCTGAATTCATTTTACTTTTACCTATATAAGCCTTCCAGGGCCTGCTGTCAAAAAGAACAGGATGATGTTACCACCACCATGCTTCAAATTAGGATGGTGCGTTTTTGGTCATATGAAGTGTTTGGTGCCTGCCAAAATAACCTGATCTGATGTCTGATGGACAAAAAGTTCAATTTTGGCCTATTCAGACCAACAAACCTTCCATTTGACCTTGGAATCTCCCACATGTCTTTGGGTGAACTTTAGTTGAGATTTAATAAGAGCTTTGACACTCGCTCATAGAGCTTTTACTCGTGAAGAGTTGCTGTATGCATAGTTTCTTCCATCTCAGCTGTTGAAGCTTTTAACTTCTTCAGAGTTGTCATAGGTGCCTTGGTGGCCTCCCCCACCATTATTATTCTTCAATGGTCACTCAGTTTGTGGTGACAGCCTGCTCTAGGCAGATTTGCACATTTGTTATATTCCTTCCATTCCTTAATGATGGATTTCACTGAACTCCAGGGGATGTTCAGTGACTTGAAATTTTTTTTTGTATCCATCCCTTATGCTTGTCAATAACCTTTTCTTTGAGTTGTTTGGAGTGTTCTTTTGTCTTTATGGTGGAATTATAGCCAGGAATGGTGATTGACCAGTGACTGGACTTTTCAGACGCAGGTGTCTTTTTATGACTATACTATACACATTCACTGCACTCAGGTGATCTCCATTTAACTAATAAGACCATTAATAACACCAATTGGCTGGACTGCTGTTGATTTAGGTCAGTTACAGTTACTTACGCTTATTTTGCATTATATATTTCTAATTAATTAACATTACTTTGTAGAAATTGTCTTTTACATTACTGTGAAGAGGGGATTTTTGCAAATTATTGTAAAAAAAAAGGCCAAATTGAATTGACAAAAATTCCATTTATTAAATCAATAAAAGGGAAATACCCAAGGGGGGTGAAGACTTTTTATAGGCACTGTACATACACAAACACAGGTGCTGGTGTAAATACACTCACTTATTCAAACAGACACGCACACACACACGCCTACATCCACAGCCACCTCCCTCACAGGTCAGATTTGGGAGTTTGCATGATCAAAGTGGTCAGCGTTGCATTATATCAGGAATGAGTACGAATTGATGTGCCTGTGTGCATGTGAATGTACTGTATGTCTCCAATTGGTACCGGTCTTTATTTATTTATGTGCTGTTCTGTATACGAGAGATAAAACATGTGTGTGCGTGTATATGTGTGTGTGTGTGTGAGAGAGAGTGAGAGAGAGAGAGAGAGAATGAAGGTGTGTTTGTGTGTTTGTGTGTTTGTGTGTGTGTGTGTGTGTGTGTGTGTGTGTGTTTATTTGTGCGTAAGTGTGTGTCAATGTATTTTGCAGCCCTTCCTCTGGAATCTATGCCTCAGTTCAAAGGGTGATAAATTCCTGGACCA
Source organism: Alosa alosa (assembly GCF_017589495.1). Taxonomy (NCBI): domain Eukaryota; kingdom Metazoa; phylum Chordata; class Actinopteri; order Clupeiformes; family Clupeidae; genus Alosa; species Alosa alosa. The sequence continues at coordinate 16,933,835 of NC_063207.1, read as the reverse complement.
CAGGTGCTGGAGCAGCACTGTTTCCCATGGGGGGATTGTGGGATTGGCTTGTCCAGGCCTGGATTCCACTCTTGCCTGTGAGGAAGATTCATTTCCCTTGACTAAAGGAGCTTACCTTTCACCTTCTCAGTCCAGTGATGTCATCCACTCTCTCTCCTCCCACTCTCCAGGTACAGATGTGTCATACAAACTCACTAATATAGAATGAGGATCATAACAGTGCTTCACATCTCTAATTCAGAAAATGAAATAATGAGATGTCGGTCGATAGGACACAAAGCACATTTCTCATTTGTAGCAAACATTCAAAATAAAATGAACTTGACTGGTAGAATAAATACAGGGGCAGTGTCTTTAACCCCAATTTATACTGTATTTGATTTGCTTGAGATTAGTCATTTTTATTGTAGGCGACAGATCCAAAGACAAAACTTCTTTATGCCCAGAAATTAC
>NC_063207.1:16898382-16923382 GCF_017589495.1 Alosa alosa | reverse complement strand
TTTTTATACCTGTTCAGTTTAATATTGACGCTTATTGGTATTTACATTACACAAACATTTACCATCTGAACCAGTGACAATGAGTATGTCAGATTCACAGATCACAGATTACTTTTTAGACTAAAACTGCCCAAAGACATGACTCTGTTCATTTTCAGGACATTTTAGTAATGACTTTATTTGCATGCATCACTTCACTGAAACGTACTGTTTTTTTTATTTAGTCAAACAGTTAATCTTACATAATCTCATTAAGCATGCACTGTAACCTGGAAAAAGCTCCAACATTTCACAGCCTATTTCAAGCTCCATACATCTCTAGTTGTCATAGTCTTTGTGCCAGAACAGGATCCCTTCACATTTATGCAGAGGGCTGCTGGTGCAGTGGCCTCTCAGAGATCAAGCAGGTATCTCCTAGCCAGAGACAGCCTGCATCTGAATGCGATGCTGGATAGAGACGTGTGCTCTCTGGGGTAGTTAAGCTGTACCTGTCATCAACAGTCACACACTCCTCCTCCTCCCTGTCAGCCATTTTCTGCAGATAGCCTTACTGTACTACGGATTATAAGGTGCAACGGTTTCGATTAATTCCAGCTAATGTGATGCAGGGATGCTAAGCTATGCTAATCTACTGTAGGCAGAAAGTGGAAATTCTGAATTTATTTTCAGCTCAAATCCATTACATGCATATTAATGTTTTTTTCTGCACTGCATGGATAACTAAAACTGCAGTATGGACATCTGCACTGAACGTCCACTTTATTAGGTGCACCTTGCTAGTATCAGGGTGGACCCTTATTGTCTTCAGAACTCCCTTTTATCATGGCATAGATTCAATAAGGTGCTGGAAACATTTTCCCCAGAGATTTTGGTCCATATTGACATGATAGCATCATGCAGTTGCTGCACATTTGTAGACTGATCTCAGCGAATCTCCTGTTCCACCACATCCTAGTGGTGCTCTATTGGATTGAGAGCTGGTGGAGGCCATTTGAACTCTTTGTCATGTTCAAGAAACCGGTTTGAGTTGATTTGAACTTTGCCATCTGCCATCAGAAGATGGGTACACTGTGGCCATAAAGGGATGGATGGTCAGCCGCAATACTCAGGTAGGCTGTGGCATTTAAATGATACTCAATTGGTACTAAGGGGTCTAAAGTGTGGCAGGAAAATATCCCCCACACCACACCACCACCACCAGCCTAAACCGTTGATACAAGGGAGGATGGATCCATGCTTTCATGTTGTTTAGGTCAATTCCATCTGAATCTCACAGCAGAAATGAAGACTGATCAAGACCAGGCAATATTTTCCCAATCTTCTATTGTCCAGTTTTGGTGAGCCATGTGCAAATTGTTGCCTCAGTTTCCTGTTCTTATAGACCAGTGGTCCCCAAACTACGGCCCCCCAAAACATGTCTGTGGTATATAGCATCTGCCCCGCATGGGAGTATGACATCGTCAAACTATAACCTCCGTAATTTCCCCCATTCATTCTCTATAGCGAGTCTTAACAGTACACATGTAATACTCTTTTTGTCCACTGTTTGTTTTGGCGCTGTTTCGCACTTGCCATCGAAAACGGAATGAAATGTAGGCCTACTTGCAAACAATGTAAGAGGCCTACTGTATCAGTGCTCAAAGTATTCTAAAAGTTTATCAATTAATTGCTAATAACTAATTTTAACTATTTTTTATCCACTCGTTCAAATGTTCATACAAATTTACAATTCACAAAGTTCTCATAGGTGAGTGAAAGTGGTCATTTCAGATGTTTTTGCCAGCACTTCATAAAACTCTCATAGTTTGAGAACTTTAAATTATTTGTAGGATATTGCTTGTTTACAATTTGAGCTGTGTATGCAAAGACACAGAGTTCAGAGTTCACACATTTTGAATATTTCATTTGAGCTACATTTTACACTGATATGGCATGATGGCAATATAAACACAGCTAGCAATGGTATTAAATTACAGTAGCCTATGATTAAATGTAATGGAATATTCAACAAAGGTAGACTGTTCACAGCACTAAGCTATTTATGGTTACTGATATACTCCGAGTCTCTGGCCCTTTATTAGAGCAAGGCATTTTGAGCTGGCCCTCGGAAAAAAAAGTCTGGGGACCACTGTTATTAAGGTTTTGCACCTACGTCATAATGTCATGTGACCGTTTGTTTACAACTAGAGTGGTAGGCAAGAATGGTAGGCAAGGCACTGCAGAGAGTGGTAGGCAAGCCTACAACAGTCGGGTTGCATAGGCTACACATAGTTACAAATAGCTTCAAAATTGAAATTTTAAAATCAAATATTGACGGGATGCGACCACTTTGTGTAGGCCCCTAACAGTTGGTTTTACAATAAGAAGCAAAAAGGCGACAAACGACCGTTTAGCCTACCTATCCTCGTGGTTGTGGAGGATGATCGTTAGCAGCTGTGAAGATAGCCTAATGGTGTAGCCTACTGTCTACGAAGACGTAGGCTAAAATACAACTATCTACAGTCATCCAAAAATGAATTGCCAGAGACAGGCTATGAAGGGAAAAAGTGCAGCATTTTAAACATGGCAAGATTATTTTTACCGGAACAGTTTGTTCTAATTTGTCTCGTGAAATTCGTGCTTGTGGACATCAATCACCTATCTCCTGTCCTTCTATTTCAAGTTATCATGTGTGTCATTTGATTATATAATCACAACAAATGCTAATAAATGAAAACAGAATAGGCTTTTGTGCTATAGGCTAACGTTACAGGTCACTTAGGCTAACTCCCGTATGTCAAAATAAACTGATTTGATCCTAATAGTTTAGCGATCACACACAACAACTTAACACAGCAACCTCAAACACCACTGTTGAACCTAGGCTACTGCTTCAGTCATGTAAGAAATAAGCAGTTTATGAATTATCTTTACCCGTTTAATCAAGTCCACATGACCAAAATAATAACATATTTAAAGGCTGAGCTAGCATAACAGCCTAATATAGGCAATGCTGCAATGGATAACTAATAAAAAGTTTCACACAATTAATGAACTTTATCACTCACATTCTGAGTTTTCTGGGTGGTTATATATCCATGCAGATCGTCTTGGAATAAGCCATCGCTGTTATATGATATAATATGTTACAGGATTCATGACTAACGCCATTAATGTTATGATGCTGACTGATGCTGGCTATAACAGTAGCTTCTAGGCTACCGTTTTAAAGTCTGCTGAGTCTACTGCCTACCAAAACCTGTCGCTGTTCAGTTGAAGTTAAATGATCAAATATTGTTTGATTTTGTGTCAGCTTTCAGAAGGAAGACATGTTCCTTTCTGGTCAAATTTCGCAGCTTCTAAGAAAGGCTATCGTCTTCGTGTAAACCGAGTTTTGAACAGAGAAAAAAAAGTTAGGCTACCATTAGGCTACATGCAGGTTCTCGATACAGATCAATGCACCAAATCAGGGCGATTTTAGCAAAAACAACGTTCCTGTGACAGGCTATCAAATATTGAACAATGGGATAACGTTTCATCATCACCTTTATTGATGCCTGAAATGTTGACATTGCTGAAATACAGAGATGTAGCCTACTGAGAGGCAGCTGCAGACAACAATGTTCAATGGGTTCAACTTGTCCTTTGCCTACCAGCTGGATGTAAACAAAGCTATAGAACCTAGAATACCTCACATGAAAAACGTTAATAGACCCTTTCAAGAGAGTTCCATTATCAGCATCATAGTTGGCCCCACAAGGCTTCCGTTTTAACATTCCATATGTTATCTTAATGCAGAGGAAGTAGATTGGGAACCAAATAGAACGTTCAAGCATTGTTTTTGTTTTTATTGTTGAAAGGGTCTATATTAGCTGTCAGGTGTGGTCTTCTGCTGCTGCAGCCCATCTGCTTCAAAGTTTGCCGTGTTGTTTGTTCAGAGTGCTGACCATTCTCTGTAAACTGTAGAGATGGTTGTGCATGAAAAACCATGCAGATCAGCAGTTTCTGAAATTCTCAGACCAGCCCGTCTGGCACCAACAACCATGCCACATTCAACGTCACTTAAATCACCTTGTCACAACGTCACTTAAATCACCTGTCACTGTATAGCCTTCCTGTTGCTAGCTTGACTCAAGGGGAGACAGGGGAGGGGCCTTAATTAACTTGCGGAGCCCTACGCAACTTGCGAAGTGTAAGATTCTAGAACGGGGCTCTGTAGGCCCAGTGTAACTCCAAAGAGGAGGACAAATGAGCGTCCGGCTTGAGGCCACTCTACTAGCAAGTGCTACTGATACCATAAATTTCATATTCGGATGTTTAACAGGAAAGGATCCGGTTAAGATCAGGAAAGAGGAGAACCTCTTTGACCAACCACAGAGTAGAGGAGTTAGATTTGCACATGCTTAAGTGAGAGCTTTGAAATACTATTAGGGTTGCTGCTAAGCTAACCCACATGGAAATTATTAGCCAGCTACAGAGTGGGAGGTTCAGAGTGGGAAGTTTCACAGCTGCAGCCAAGGCCCACCAGCTAATATGAAGACCCTGTGGACAAGCGTCTCAGATAAACTCAGCCAACTCCTAGATGAACAGTTAATGGAGGGAAAAGTCACTGTAGCTTTTCCAGGGAGAATTGTCTATTTTCGGCACACCTCATTAAGGACAAGATCAAGCAAAAAGGACTCAAGACCTCAGCTCTTCCACTCAGATGGTGATACCACAGCTAGGTGTCGTTAAAACCACTGGGTGTTTTTAGGACAGCTGCAAGCCATAATTATGGTTGCAAAGAGGAAGCCCTCCTGGTGAATAAATAAAAGAAAATAAGGGGTAACTATGGCGATAAACAAAGACTATCAGAGATGGAGGGTCGTTCATCATTAGCCCCTGTGGTGCAGAGAGCTTCTGATCTAACCATTATGGGATGTGACAGGCTGTGCTTATTAAAGCTCTGAACTTGATGGGCACTGTATGAGGCAGTTAATAATTTTATTGTAAGCAGTATCGTTAAACATGGAATGAATGTGTATGGGAAGAAGAGAGAGAGAGAGAGAGAGAGAGAGAGAGAGAGAGGGGTGTGTATGTCTGTGTGTGTAACCCACCTCTGTGGGAAACTGGTTTGTTGTTGCACTGCAGTATTATAGTTTGTTAAGGAAGAAAAACCAACCACCAACACACACACACACACACACACACAGGAGAGAGGGGGGAGAGAGAGCTGTTCAGAAATGTTTACTGAAAGCTTTTCTTTGTTTGCTTAAAGGTCCTTTACGGTATCAAGTGTGTGTCATTGTGAGCACCTGGTTCTGAGCATGTAGTGGAGTCAAGCTTTGTGTATGTTTGTAAGATATGTGCTGTCATAACATCCATCTTATCACAGTGGAAGAATGTACACTGCATGTGTGTGTGTGTGTGTGTTCGTGCGACTATGAACCATGCAACTACATGTCTGCAGATAAATGAATTGCATGATATGATGCAATACAGTCTGTCTAGCACAGGGGATCATTAAGCAGCTTGTGTTTTGTCAGCTGCATGTTGCATCTGTGTCTAAGACCTTCAGACAAGAGTGCAAGTACACTGTGTGTGTGTGTGTGTGTTTGTGTGTGTGTGTGTGTGTGTGTGTGTGTGTGTGTGTGTGTGTGTGTGTGTGTGTGTGTGTGTGTGTGTGTGTGTGTGTGTATGTCAGGGGGGGACATGATAGAGCTTTGGAACAGTTGAATTGGACCTGGAAATGGTGCCTTCAAATTAGAGCCCCAAGTGCACACTGGGAATATGCTTTGATTTGAAAGGCAAGGTGGTCTTGATGAAAGGTCTTTCCTTCGGCACAGTGATTTGATAACGCCTAATTCTGCTTTTGGCTCAGCAACAGCCTCAGTGATAGCACAGTAATAGTTTGATTATGACGTGCAGTCTGTCTGGTTTACCAGGAGGCCAAATTTACACAAAAGACTGTGTGCATGTGTGTGTGTGTTTTAACCTGCAGGGACACATACAGTACGTGCTTTCAGTGCGTGCTTGGTCATGTCCGCTGGAGCTACAAAGGATTGTGTCTGCGTGTCTGTGTTTGAGTGTGTGTGTGTGTGTGTGTCTGTGTGTGTGTCTATGTGTTTATGTTGGTGTGTCTGTATGTTTGTGTTTGTGTATTTAATTGTACTTGTTTGTACCCATGGTATACCTGCTCATACCTTTGTTCATATCGGGCATAACGTAAACAAACGAAAGTCTGTGTGTGTGTGTGTGTGTGTGTGTGTGTGTGTGTGTGTGTATGTCAGAAATGTTCACAAGTAATTTTTTTGAAGTCCAAGTTGAGTCTCAGGTTTTGAGCTCGAGTCCAAGTCAAGTCTCAAGTCTTTTGTCACGAGTCCAAGTCAAGTCTGAAGTCTCTGGCCATCTTGATCTGTCCCTAACATTGTATTGTTAAATGTTATGAATTCATGAATTATGAATTTCCAATAGTTTATTTTGCTTGCCACTTATAAAATCTGCATGATACAACTGACATGTGTAGTGTATTCTGGGGTGTATTCATTTTTTTCTGAAATAAAATGTGGGCAACCAAGAGTGGATGTGAACTTGTGACAGGAAAAATATCAATGCTGGACCTAGCTTAATTTGGTTTACATCCAGAACTTATGTTGGGTCATATTGGGTCTCCAACTTAAAACATTGTATAGTCTAATCTTCTGCTACTTAACATATCTCTCTAGCCCCTCGGACCTGGTGAAATATTAACCAAAGTATGTCACATCATATGGCCAACTATAAAGATGCAATCTGCCTGTTACCAGCATTAGCACAATACTTTGCGATGGTTAGGTTTGTTACCTGTGACGATATAGTTTAACATCCCTTGCACATTACTGACTGACCTATCGGTGCGTTTTAAGATGCCTGATGAAATAAGACGTTGTTGAAGCGGCATAATTTATCCTGCCACATACCTTGCATGTAGCTGTTCGCTTATTTCCACTGTGCACAAAGTTATTGTAACCGAAAGTAATAATAAAAACAGGTTTTTCACCTATTTCGAAACTCGAGTCAAATTTGTCTTTTGAGGTGAAGTCACAAGTCAAGTCTGAAGTCACTGTTTTTTGCAACTTAAGTGCCACTCGAGTCCGAGACTCAGACTCTGGTCTGAGTGTGGGCGTCTGAGTCTGGTGTATGTGTGGGTGTCTGAGTGTGCATACAGAAGGTGTGTGTCCCATCATGGTCCACAGCACCCTTGACATGTCTCACCCCGTCCACTTGCCTTCTGACACACTAGATGCCTATGTGGTGACTCCTGCTCTGTGCTGTCGGGACAGATACAGCTGGAATTTTTTTTGTCTCTGGCTCATCATGAAATCTCTCCTATTTCAGTCCAATCACAATAGCTTTTGGCTCACAGTTATGCTATTGCAGTTCTGACAGGAAGTTTGTCCCACCCAGGATCCACTTCCTGGGACGGTGTGTTTTTTCCCCTTCCCTTCATAAACACTGTTATCAGGTCAGTCTTTTCATGCATATGAACTAGGGCTGTCAATCGATTAAAAAAATAATCTAATTAATTACATACTCTGTGATTAATTAATCTAAATTAATATATTTATAATATATAATATAATTTTTGCTGTGAAGGTATTTTAAATATTTAAATTCAAATGAATAATGGAAGTCAGCATTAGTGACATTAAAGTTCAAAAACTTTTTTCTTATTATTTTCACTGTTCAAATAATTGCCATAATAATCTATGATATGACCTAATATGCTGAGAAAATAAATTCAAATGTGCTTCGGGAAGAAGTTTTTTTTTTTTCCACATACAAGGCATTTCAGGCCACAGATATAACCTAGGGGACACAATGAAAATTAATTAACACTCCCCTCAATGTCAACACTTATTTCTTTGCATTCATGTGCGACTATAGAGTTGATGAACTCCGGTAATATGCAATTTCTTTGCTGCAGACATTGCAGAGGACTTTATTTTCAACACTTTATTTTTTATCAACACCATCAGGCCATTTTTTAAAAGTAAATGTTCCAATCAATGATCCAGGCAGCACGTTTTCTTCTCTCTCCTTCATTTTACAGTCTAATTTTTACTGACTAGAACGGCTCGGGGTCAAAGGTCATACGGAATCGATTAATCTGCACTAATTTTTTTAATCAGTTAGTTTTTTCTCAAATTAATTAATCAAAATTAATCAGTTATTTTGACAGCCCTAATATGAACAGAAATTAATAATAATTTGGCCAATGTGCTGGTGGATTAAGATTGGTGTAGTCTGTTGCTTGAACCTAAATTGTTCAACTTTATAGTAAATCATATGAAATCATCATTCATTGATTCATCCAGTTTGTTGTCAGTTGTGTTAGTTTGTAGTTCCATCTGTAGGAATGTATCCTGATTACGTTTTGTAGAATCAATTAAATACCATGTGAGAGAAAGTGGAATAGAACATTATGTCCAATATTCCAATATATGGTTTAATGTTCTGCATTTCTCATTAGTGGGTCATTTTGATACTAAAAGTATGATTGTAATGACTGTATGATATCTGTACTGTCCCTGTGTATATCTCTGTGTGACTGTATTTAGAGGGTGTTTCACTGTTCTGCATGGCTGCGTCAGTAGCTATCTGCTCCAGATTGCCAGGTTGCCACTAATCAGAGTTTGATTCAGTGTAGTCCACGTGAGATGGGATGACCAACGCCATCTCCCGTCAGCCTGGAAGGATACTTAAACCCTAACTATTTCCTTGTCTAGTTAGAACAGCTGATGGATCTTTAGGTGAAGTCATGCTGTCTCTCCCTTGATGCGCATCATTGTAAATAAACTCTGTTCCTGATTTTTCATACTATTGGTCTGACTGGGTCTCTATTAAATCTATGGTATCAAAATTACCATCACATGGAACGTGGCATTTCAAAAACATGTGATTGGTTAATTGATTAATTGACTGATTAATTCATTTCTGAAATCAAAATATGCATACACAGCTAGGAAGACTTGATAACAGTGTGATCTGAACTGAGAACAGTATAACATGCTCATGAGATTGGTGTTTGCCCTGTGATCTGGGCACGATAGCCCCTGACCCTGGAACAGCTGGAGGCAGCCTGCTGGCAGCACACAGACAAAGCTTGGCAAAGCTACCCGAGGCCTGGGCCAGCTGGACTGTGATCTCTACTGAGTCATACTGCTGTCTCGTGAGTGTGTGTGTGCGTGTGTGTGTGTGTGTGTGTACGTGCGTACGTGTGTGCATGCGTGTGTGTGTGAGCATGTTTGTGACAGAGAGAGAGAGAGAGAAGTGGACATGTTGTTGATGTTTGTGAGGGTGTGTGTGGCCTGTTGTGTGATAGACAGAAGAAAAAACAGAAGCTATCTATTTATAGAGAAAGAGAGTGAGAGTGACTGAGAAAGTGAAAGAGAGAGAGAGAGAGAAGTGTGTGTATGCATATGTGTGTGTGTGAGAGCAGATGTCACCACTGCAGCTGTGATGGCACAGCCTCCTAGAGGCTCTGCCTCAGCAGGTTGGGCACATACACACACACCCACATGCATACACACACACACACACACACACACACAGACACACACACACACACACACACAAACCCACACAGGCCATTTGTTTAAATTACAACTTTTCAATTAGAGCAGCAGTCGTAGCTCACTCCAGGAGGGCAGGCTCCAACAGCTCCACAGTGGATAATTCACACACACTGTGGCTGGTGCACACACAACACACACAGACACACACACACACACACACACACACACACACTGCACTCTTGGGAGTCATTAAACTAAAAATCCAGCTTCCTCTTCACAAAGTTTAGAAGAAACATGATAGTTCAGAAACACATTAGAGTCAGGAAGTAAATGCATTTGAAGTTAACTGCTATGTAATCATAAAATGAGACTATACAAAAAAGACATCAGTCAAGGCCACTTTAATTGTTATTCCTCTATTCTGGAAGTTTGCTTGAGAGAGTTCTGCATGCACAGTATACAAGGCAGATAGCAAAAATTCCAAACATTTCTGACCTCAATACTTTATCATCATAAGGTATCAAGTAATGACATTTTAGCTTGAGAAATTGCTGTTTTTGAATCAATAATAGTCAATAATACCAATGTATCATAGCACTTAATTGTGCTACAAATCATAATAACAGCGTAATAAAAGTGTGAGGAGATGTAGTTGGATGAATCTGTGGGTGAGGGTTATGTGGGTGTTTGTGAAGAGTCAGCCTGCAGATACAGGTTAAGTCCTTCCAGCTGCAGCCTCTCTGTGGGATCATAAGATTCAGACATTAACTTTTATATCTGTAGAATTCCAGAGTCAATCAAGAAATACACATACACACACACCTCAGACTCTAACTGTATAAATACACACAGACACACACAACATCCTCACCCTCATACAAACTAAGGCCATGTTCACAAAAAGACAGTTTTTTTTATCGTTTTGGCCTTGCTTCAACACGACCAGAGCATTTTAGGTGATCAAAATTATATTTTTCGAAAACGGGTTCCAGGGTTGTTTTTTTGAAAACCCTGTTTTGCCCTTGTCGTGCGAACAGCAAAAACGGCATTTTCGATGACGACATAGCCCAACCCGTTAGGCTACCTCTGACCCTTAAATCCAACTGCACTCGACCTGAAACTCATATAGTATTGCTGGTAATACTAGTTTTCATACATGACATTAGCCTACCTAGGATTACTCTCAGTAAACATCACAAACTGCTGCTGCACCGCGCCAATAGCTTATCATGACTTGGTGAACAGTGTTTTCCCTGTGTGTTTTCCCAATGCATTCTACTGTCAGTGACTGACGCAAGAGAACTAGTCATCAGTGGTTATTAGGGCAGTGCCATTTTAGTTTAAATTATTTTGTGCCGGTGTCATTAACATAATGTCTTACAACATAAATAAATGCATTCATAGTCTAGTGAAGTCAGAAGAAGTCTTGTAGGTCTCTTAGAAATCATGTTACATTCGATGCGCACAGTGCACACAATGCGAATGTGATTTGATGCAGGCAAAAAGTATTGATTGTTGGTAACGAAGGTAAATGGCATTATAGCAATATATTACAAATGTGGTGATGGAACACAACTTGGGGAATAACATTTAGTAGTCTTGACAGTATGCACTTGTGGTGATAGCGTAGGCTACAGCTAATGTGACTATAACGAAAGAAAGTAAAGGAGATGATTTGCACCTCTGTTCACCAAATAAAGGACTGGCCTGAACTCTTCAAAAACAGTGAAAATGAACTTTATTAGTTTAACAGTTGAATTTAAAACCGAATTGTCCTCACGCGATGCCGTTTTTGTGTAGACATGGCTTAAATCATGAAACACACACACACACACACGCACACACACAAACACACACACACACACTCTGATGTACATGCAGAAAGGATCTACACAGAAGATATACAGACACAGTCAAAGAGAGCCACAGAGACCCCCCTCCCCTCACACACACACACATACACATACACACAGACCTACTGACATCTGGTGAGTCAGATGAGTGCAGGGACCACGTTCTGTCCTCTGACTTGGGCCTTGTTTCATATGAGTTGACATTATGGTAATTCACTCACACAACTGTTCTATTGTTACCCCCACAGAAATGTATGCATGCTCCAGTAGTGTCCTGCTAGAGACTGCATCATAATCATGGGCACATACACACACACACACACACACACACACACTCGAACAGAAAGCAATCTAGAGGAAAAATAATACTCAACCCTTCCTTGAGTTGACTGTAGAAATTACTGTGTTCAGAATGAGTTCTGTTAAAACCACTCTCTCTCTCTCTCTCTCTCTCTCTCTCTCTCTCTCTCTCTCAATGTAAGACAGCGGTAAACATTCTATCATGCATCTTAGTTTGTTAATGTAACATCTGTCAGCTTAAGTTTTGTCAGTTGCCACGTCATCTTATGCATATGCTAAGATTGCTATAATCATGCGCATGTACATTGCCACAGAAAGAACTCAGTTTCATACCAAGAGACCCTGCTCTTGCATAGCACATCAGAAAAAATGTCTAAAAATACCAGAATCCTTGCAATAGCATTTGTCTACACATCAATAATTCACTTTAGAATGATAGAGGTTTTGGGTAACACTTTACTTTAGGTTTCTACATAAGAGTGACATGACACTATCGTAGCCCTAACACTAACCCTAATCCTAACCCTTACCCTAAACCTAGCTTGTCATGACAAAAAACAAATGATACTTGACAGAAGCGAGTGACAGAAGCGTTATGTCATAAACGTTTATGACTTGTTTATAATGTTTATGACACGTTCATGACAGTCACTCTTATGTAGATACCTTCAAAGCTACGTTTATACAGTGACGATGAAAAGAGAAGATGCAGAAGTGGCGTCTCGTCTTCATTTTTTTTTTCGCGTTTAGACGAGCATTCTCAGGGGGAAATCTTTGTTTATATGAAGACGCATGTGATACGAGTATGTGATATTCGATTGGATATGCATTCCAGACCGCTGAGTGGTGGGGTGATAGAACCCCGGTACGTCACGCGCAGACATTCTAATTTGACAGTTTAGCCAGAGAGGTAACCAAGGATCTTTGGTTTAGCCGTTTAGACGGAGACGCAACCCGGGTCGTCTTCAAAACTCTACATTCTGGAAGGAGTCTTCAGATTTTTGTGTCTTCAAGCCCCGATGGCGGGGTCGCCGTGTAAACGAAAGGCACTTATGATAAAATATTTTGTCGTCTTCCTTCGCAATCGTTCTCGTATAAACGGCCCCCAAGTTTTTCTGGTGGGATTTGTGCACACATTCAATACCTGGCCATATTTTGTCTGCTTCACTGATACAACTGATAAAGCTCAAAGATGCCTCCAAAGACCACTTATTCTAATAACCGTGATTTGTGCCTTGTCTTTGTTAGGAGATATTATATCTGGTTAGCAGTGGTTGTGCAACAGTCCAAACAGTGACTGAAAACAGGGGCGAGTTCTACCCTGTCAGCACAGAACAACACACATCTCAACAGTTGGAGAAAGAGAGGGGGGAGAGGGATTGGGGAGAGAGAGAGAGAGAGAGAGAGAGAGTGGAAGAGGGAGCAAGAGACAGAGAGAGCGAAAGAGAGAAAGACAATGTTGTATTTTTCCCTCCATTGTGCTGAGGTCTGTCTTCTGGTGCTGGCATCCACCCACAAAGAATCATTGTGCTTAAAAAGAACCACAAGCTATGCAGCACAGTGATGCTGGGTGCCAGTCAACATCAGCCGGTCCTATTCCCACATCTCTCTTCCTCTGCCTTTCTCTCAGTCTCTCTCTCTCTCTCTCTCTTTCAGTCACTCTTTGTCTTCTGCATTATTTATGCCAGTGGTGTCGTTATTGTGATATGCAAAATCTGAATGAAATACAGCCACTGTTTCAGACGAAGACAAAAGCAAGGAGTGAGAGAGTGAGTGAGAGAGTGAGAGAGAGAGAGAGAGAGAAGTGGTACAGTATAGGGGATGAAAATAAAAGGAGAGTAAAAAGTGCCGTAGACAACTTTCCTCTAGCAGCATGGCTTCAGTCTATCCCCCCAGGCTACACAAGTGGAACCTTAATGTGAGCCTTTCGCCTCAGCTCGTCTGTAGCTGTAGCTGTAGCGGGCCCCATGATGGCTGTGCCACTAATGAAATATTACAGTGCCAGCTCACTAAGCCCAGCGATGTATGTGTGTGTGTGTGTGTGTATGTGTGTGTGTGTGTGTGTGTGAGTGAGTGAGTGAGTGAGTGTGTGTGTGTGTGTGTGTGTGTGTGTGCGTCCTTGCATACACGCATGTATTGCTCAACACAATAGACAGACTAAATGACAATGTTGTTCCAAAAACAGGGAGGGAAGATAATTATCTGATGTGAATAGATGCACTGAAACTCTATCCTTTAGAATGTTTGCACCAATGGGGAAAGTTGTTTTCCAGGGAAGAGTTGGCGTGTGTAGCCTATGATGAGCATATATATTAAAGGTGCTTTAAGCAATGTTACTCGGTTTCTAAGCTAAACATTTTTTTGTTACATACAGCAAACATCACCTTACCATCCGCTAGCTGCCAGTTCCCTGAATACACTGTAAAAAAATGTGGTCTCTGTGGACAGCCCAGGCTCCAAAAACGGCAACAAAAACAGCCTTGTCCAGCCTGGAACATAAAAACATAACAAACTGTTCCAGCCAATCACTGACGAGGTGCACGTTTAGGAGAGTTTCAATTGCACGGGAGGGAGGAGGAGGGAATAGCGAGCTAGCTGTCTGTTTTGTTTGAATGTCAACAGAAGTGACGTTACCCAACATCCTTTAGAGCACCTTCAACTTAACTGCATTGTGCGCATGTGTTTGTGCTTGTCCTGGCGTGGGCAGAATTCAGAACAACCTTTTAATCTGTGCAGAGATTAGATTCTGAGTAAGCACTGAAATCCCTGTTTATTTACATGCCAGGGGTCTCTTCAATATCTGTATACAAAACATCTTGAGAAAATTCTCCTGACTCCTCTGTTTATCGGCCTCTCCTTGCCAGGGTCTCCTTAAGCTTCTTTGAAAACTATGGGGTAGAGCTGACATGAAATATTTCAAACGGTATAATGCTTGAAGTAGTTCAGTCAAACCATTATGCTATTGATTTGAATAGACCTCCTCCTCTTCCCACTTCCTCACCTCTGGCAAGTCACTAGAAGCAATAAATAAAACATCAAAATATATTTTTCTTTATGGATGCCATAGAAAAACAGCCTCAAAAGTATAGGCCTATATTTCTAGTTAGTTTACATAGTTGTCATATCACGGATATGAGATTGAACAGTGTTATACAGCCTATGTATACAGTACACTCTTATTTTAACTTCCTCCCATTTCATCCCATCGCTGAATAACTTCCCTCTAATCAATATCCACAGCTGGCCTTGGGCCCTTTCTGCACTGAGGAATGGGGATCAATCATAAGGTGCACTGGGTGTGACTGAAACCTGTGTGTGTGTGTGTGTGTGTGTGTGTGTGTGTGTGTGTGTGTGAGAGAGAGAGAGAGAGAGAGAAAAGAGAGTAATTTATTGAGCACTAAGCACTGACTCAGAAACGTAAGCACACCTGAATGACCTGAGTTGACTTTTGCTGAATGTTGCTAGTGTTAGCAAAGATTGCCTTTACTGCCCATACAGCATGTATACATTGACATAGAAGGAAAAAGGAGCTGTAGTTAACCTCAGAAAAAGAATATGATGCACTAAAGTGCCATGTTTACACAATGTTCATATGACACTTAATAGAGCTGCACAGTCCCGCCCACAGCCGATGCCGGATGTAAAAATTCAATGCAATTTCTCCATTGACAATTGTGGTATAAGCCATAAAAACTTAACTGCACGTGGTAGACTTAAAACCAGCTACGGCTGTACTAAGCGATTGTATATGCTCCTATAGACACCAAGAGTTCATGGGGCACTAACCTTGTTTTGAGATAAATGCTTTTTATTCACGATCTCTTGGATAAGTACTTCATTACCCACAATCCCACAGTGATGCCTCTGATTGGTGGAAAGGCCGTTATGGTCATAGTTTGAAACTTTCTCAGCGAAAAATATTGACAAAGATGGCGAAAATCTTAATGTGATTAAAAACTTTCTTGACGAATATTGGTACTTGTATCAACAAGGATTGGGGTTTATACATCACACAAACTTAGTCAGGGCCAATACACTATCAAATAGACCACTGTAAATGTTAGTTTAAACACTCAAACTTTCCAGGTAGCCGACAGGCTAACCTTTAGCATTTCCGACATTGTATGTCATTACATAATGCAGCTAACATTAGCCTACATGCTGCAACACAGGTATGAAATATATTATGTTTTAGTGAGTGTCCAAAGGGGTGAAAGCCACTTTAAATCGGGTCACATTATTGACTGTTGTGTGTCCGAGAGTCAGTTTGTGGGTTTTGTAAGGGCCAGCATGAGGGACAAGACCTACAAAGTTGTGGTGAGTTAAGCAGGGAGGTTGGTAACGTTAATGCTGCTAGCAGTGCTAGTTAACATTAGCTAGGCTACTGTAGCCTTCATACTGTATGATTCATATCAATCATTAACCTAGGAATACTTCGTGTATTTAATGAACATTTTGTGTAATAATTCACGGCAAATTAATAAACTGAATATGGTGGTCCAAGAGCAGACCATGCACCAGTCCATGCATCAGCCCGACTGAGCAGTGATGACAGCATAGGATGAGTCAGGTAACGTTACAAAGCACTGCTGTTAACGTTAACCGTGTTCACACACACACGATATAAAATACACGATGATAAATATAAAATTCAATATCAAAAGACTATTATTTACACGATTACTCTTGAAATAACTGCTATTAACTGCACATTCACTATATAAAAATCACTGTTTGGAGGAAAGGGTTCGCGTGCTGTCATTGGAAATGGCAAAATAAATCGCGCCGATTTTGCCTATATTATTCAGTGAGGCGCGGTGGTTTATGGGATGAGTAGCTCCTTTGCTCGGAAATGAAAATATGTACAGTCTTGTACCTTTGACTTTTTTTGGATTTTCTCCTCGTTTTTTCACTCGAAATGATATGTTGTATGCTTATGAGTTATGCCGTAGCTGGTTAGCCTAAGACATGCTGTAAAACTCTTTAGATACGGATTTTTCCAAACGTCAATGGGACAAATGAATGGGAATCTTACATCCGGCACCTAACCGCATTTTGGCTGTGGGCGTGACTGTGCAGCTCTATAAAAAAAATTATTAACTAGGGGTGGGCAATACGGACAAAAAATAATATCTCGATATTTTTTGTGATTTTGACGATAACGATAATTAGTCCTTTAATTTAATTATATCCTTTAAAAAAAAATTTGTAAAAGTCTGAGTTACTTTACAGCTCATTATTTATGAATAGCATCAATTCAATAATAACCAATAACCTAACCTGTGACTTTTTAACCAAATCAACCAATGCATTGTCACTCTATGACACATTTCCAATTTTGCCCCCATTGTGTGTGTGGCAATGACATGGTCTAGCCAGCTACATTAGAGAAGATGACTAGGCCTAACAGTTTCTCAAGAGAAAGTCTGAAGCTGAAGTTCCTTTCAAAAACCTTTACTTAGGATTCACTGTAAAACTAAGCAGACCAACAGAGTACATCTCAGTTATTCCCTTCGATGTTTTGTTTAAGAGAAATCATGTAGGCTAGCATTCCAAGTTACAGAATAGAAACTAATGCGTTAGCTTATGGCTAATGTATATGAGAAATCCCATAGAGATGCTAACAGTTAGCATAATCAATACACGTAGATATTTAGAGCGAACTTTAGTCCATTTACAAAAGGGTTACATGAGTAGAGTTCTTTGTTTACAACTGACTACTAAAATACTCAAAGGCAAATGTTTTCTCTCCATATAATACCATGTAAGAAAAAAGGACTGTCTCATCAATGCTACGTGAACAGAAGTAGCTGCACAAAATCCCTTGTAGCCTAGGCTACGTCTTGATCTGGCTACACAAAATAAATATTAGACCTGCATGTGACAACGTGGACCCACTATGGATCACGTGACACTGTCTGCTGCAACGGGGCTTCTCTTGCATACACCTCCTGGATTTAGTGAATGTATGGGGTTTCAATGCATGATTTCGAGTGTTTTCCCCCATAAGTATTTTAAATACTCGATAATGTAAATTTGCACATCGTTAAAACAACAATCACGATATTATCGCAGACGATATATATCGCCCACCCCTAGTATTAACACAAAAATCTATTGAGTTATATATCCATTCTTCAATTAATTCTTCCCATTCAATCAACCCCAACCATCTACTGATACACTACTGAATTAAGGTACTTCTCCAACACTAGCTAGCTGTGTTGGTAGATAATGTTTGCAAATATCTCTAATTGCCCCACTTTACCCCTTGGAGAGCATGAATTTTAATCGACCTCAGTCTCCACTAGTGTCATTCTCGCAGGCAGTAATTGTATGTGGTATTCATACTAATACGTGCTAATGTGTCTGGACGCGCTGCAGACAGCTGAAGCCGTCCCCAAAGCACTTCTCCAGGTGGCGTCCCCCTGGGAGATCACGATGGCGCTGACATAATGGAACGCTGACGTAATGGCTGTGTCTCCTTGGCATTCTGCTTACATAGCTCTGATGATGTCAGCTTGGCTGCGTCTACGAGTGTCTGGTCACACAACGTGACTTTGTGCCCGCCACAGAGATGGCCAACTACTGTGTGTTGTGTGTGTGTGTGTGGGGGGTGGGTGCATGAATAGCTGGCTGTTTTGTCTGTCTTTATATGCATGCCACTCAGCATGAAACACACACACACACACACACACACTCACACAGTGTAGCGGCATATTATCTTATCTGTTATCTGACTCTAAGAGGGTCTTACTTTTATGGAATCCATTTTTGGTTCTTTCAGCATTTATGTGTGTGTGTGTGTGTGTGTGTGTGTGTGTGTGTGTGTTTGCTTTAAAGAATGCAGGAATCAATGTGGCTTCATTTGTTTGCCTGATATGCATATGCATGTTCGAAAATAACATGTCACAAACATTTCAGCAGACATTGCATTTCATAATTTTTATATTTTAAAATCTTGTTCAGATTAAATAATGCAACCCATATTGGTACTTAAAAACATATCACGGTGTCAGAGTATGCTTGTGTGTGTTTGTGTGTGCATGTGTCTCTCTCTCTCTCCCTCTCTCTCTCATATCAGTCTACCTAGACATAATAGACAGCGGGACTGACTGACTCCTGGGAAAGCACTTAGAGCACAGAGCAGCAAACATACACACACACTCACACACACGCACGCACGCGCATACGTACATCTGCACAAAAAAGGTAACAAATTAGCCACACGGTCACACATGATATTTGCATACACGGTCACACATGTATAATATTTGCATACACGGTCACACATGTATAATATTTGCATACACGGTCACACATGTATGGTATTCCATCATGTTCATCAAGCGCACAGTCACACAGCCGCATAGGATGCACATACATACACTACATGTGTAAATGCAAATACACGTGCTAATACCTGACTGAAGTGAGCAGAATGGTGTCTGCTGTAACCAGGGGCGATTCTAGACCTAGAGCTTTGCTGGGGCACAGGCCCCCAACTCCCAATACATAAAAAAAAAAACATTTAAATGTGCGCGCAATATGAAATAAATGGCTTTTACGTCTAGCCCCCATCATGTCCTCATCCATTTCTTGCCTGTCTTTCTCCTCCTCCTGCCTGGTACTGGACTGCCCAGCCTGTGCTCTTTCTCCCCTCTCTTCTCCTTCTTTTCGACCTTCTTCTCCTCCTCCTTCTCCTCCTCCAGCACTCTCTCCCTCAATTGTTGTAGCAGCCACTGCAGCAACATCCAAACACATAGGCATAAGTAGGCCTACTGTATACTCACTGCATGAATTGAATAGGCTTTCCTACACAAGGGAAGCTTATTTTTAGTCAAAATTGAGATATACTTCCCTCCCAGGCAAGGGTCCTGTAGTCATCCTGGCAATACTGCAGTTCTTTGTAGTTTAAATAGCCTACTAAAGCCTTCATACTGACTTTTGGTGATAATTTGCAAATGTAGCCTAATCTGATTATTGATTGTCTGAGTCTGATTCTGTGTAGATTATTATAGGCTACATTTACAAATGCAGCAAACTTATTTAAGTTTGCCATTAAACCATTGATCAAATCACAGAACTGGCTATTACCAGCATAAATGTTACCTTTAAAGGTGCCATGTGTAATGTCCGCCAAAAAATCAATTCATACTCCCCATTCCATAAAAGACGGGGGCAGTATACCTCCAGAAAATGAGTTGGTCTACCCTAGAGTAACAACCGAGAAACGTGTATTGCAGTTTGGCTGGCGGTTATGTTGCCCGCATACCGCATCTCATGGCCGAAACTGGTATTATGACACCTGTCAGGCTGTGGCTAGTAATTTAGCATGCTAATTCAGGTTGATATCTCTGCAGCACTATATATCATCAACCTTATTTCTTCTCATTCTTTTGATGCGTGTAGCTAATTTTTTGGATATTTTTACCTCAATTCTTACACATGGCACCTTTAATGTGGGAAATTATCATACCTCCCTCGTCCTCCTCATCTCTCCTCACTGTTCCTTTCCCTCTGCCTCTGTTCAGGAAGAATTGTCTGATGTCCATCTCTGAATAGTTTATCAGAAGGCTATGTTTAGTTTTACAGTAGGACAGCTTCACAAACAGTATAGGCTACTTTTACAGAACTCTCTCTCCAGTATATGTATAAATCATTATTAATTGTCCGCATGTGTGCATGCAGCCTACACATGGTGTGAGTGTGTGTGTGAGGGAGAGAGCACAAGCTGGTAAACTGTTGCTAAATTTAGGCTACGACGATAAGCATTGAAAAACAGATGCTAATTATGTGGGCAACATTCTCTAACAGCGATCAACTTCTCATTTTTTCTGTCAAACAAGTTGTGAATTTGTTGAAACATTAAAACAGGGGACGACTTACTCTGTGCTCAAAGTGATATGACGAGTTCCAGCGGACGAAATACTCGGAAGAATCTTGTGAACGATTTTCATTGGTTGTTGCGTTCAATCTTATCCAGCTACAGAGGTGCTATTTCCTGATTGGCTATTATGGCCCCTTTCTATGTCCTTGTTTTTTTTTATTGGCTGGTAAGTGACAGGCTCGAGTCATGACTAAAGCAGGCACGGAGATGCGCTCACTCATGAATGTCGTTTCCAGAGAGAGCAGCGTTAGAATTTTACTAGGGCACTGGAGACTTTTACTAAGGCACGTGCCCCAGTGAATAAGGTCTAGTGACGCCCCTGGCTGTAACTCACCCACACTGTCAGTCTGCAGACATACCACCAAATTATATTGTGTGTGCTTATGACTCTCTCTCTCTCTCTCTCTCTGTGTGTGTGTGTGTGTGTGTGTGTGTGTGTGTGTCTATTCAAGGATGTTGTGACTCTGTATGTGAGTATGTATTCTTGTTAGAAATGACACACTCCTAAAGGAATCCAGTAACATTTCTGAATGCTTTGTGTGACTCCTACAACCCCAAATCAGAAAAAGTTGGGACGTTGTGCAAAATGCAAATAAAAACAGAATGTAAACCCATATTTAGCAGTAAAAAGGACATAGACAACATGAAAATTAAAATTTGGACTATTTCATGGAAAATATATGTTCATTTTGAATTTGATGCCAGCAATATGTTTCAAAAAAAGTTGGGACAGGGAATGTTTACCACTGTGCTGCTTCACTCATTCATTTAGCAAAATTCTGTAAATGTTTAGGAACTGAGGAGACCAGATGCTAGAGTTTTGAGAATGAAATTACTCATTACTGCCCTTGCCAAATGTGCAAGATGCCCATGCTGTAGGCACTAATGCTCCTCCACAACGTTGTAGATGTTGGGTTTTTGAACTGAGCACTAAAACAAGTTGGATAGGTTGAATTGAACAAGGGTAATTCAGTATTTAAAATATTGTTAACAAATCTTGTTCCATGTGCCATTTTTTGAGCCCCTGCCCCTCAAAAAGTCTGCACGGCCCTGTCCCCAAATACTTCACAATTTCATGTTAAGAAACATTAAAATTACATTTTTTAACAGTCATTTGTGCACACAGGTTTACACAGAATACCCCTACATCTTTACTTCTAAGAGACTCTGCCTCTCAGATGCTCTTTTTTTATATACCCAATCATGTTGCCAGTTACCCTAATTTGTTGTGAAACATTCCTCCTTTTGTTTTCTTTATCATTACACAACTTTTCCAGCATTTTGTTACCCCGTCCCAAATTTTTTTGAAACGTGTAGCTGTTATCAAATTCAAAATGAACATATATTTTCCATGACATTTTGAAATTTGTCATTTTCAACATTTGATATGTTGTCTGTGTCCTTTTTGCAACTAAATATGAGTTTAAGAGATTTGCAGATTATTACATTCTGTTTTTATTCACATTTTACACAGCGTCCCAACTTTTTCTGATTTGATGTAGTTAAGGATTTGACTTCAGCCTCTTTGATTCAACAACCTGAGTGAAGTCGCATCTAATTTCTAATCTACCATGCATCTAGAGTTAATTACAGGGTTAGCTATATTTGCTCACCATTTGTGTGTTGACATTATAATTAATTAAAGTTTAAGTATGGATTAGCACTATTGACATACAGGAGTTTAAGAGAAGAGCTATGACTTGGAGAGAACACTTCTGTGCACATGAAAAACAAAACCTGAATTTCTCAAAATAGTTTTTAAAACAACTGAATGAATTTGAAGGATGGAATGAAGGTGAAGTAAAATTGGGTTGGCACTGGAATGCTTTTTAGTCTCTCTTCTGCCTCCTGGACTCTGGACTGAATGCCGAAACCCAAACAGTGACGCGGCGTAGCCAAATATTTACCTAAAACCCCTGTCCGATCCCCCTCTCTTCCTTATAGCAAACCCCTTCCACTAAAAAATAGCCCCCTGTTGTAGTTTGCCCCCACCACCATACACGTACAAAAACCTACCACCTTCTGTCTCTGTGTGTTGCTGTTGGTGAGGCTGGATATTATCAACATGGAATAGGGGTGAATGAGGACATGTCCTGATGTGTGTGTGTTTCATGGGTGCCTACCACCATTTAAGAACTCTACCACTTTTCTCACTTCTCTGATCGAATTACCATGCATAACAATAGTTTGGTATCTAGTATCCATCCATACACATTATAAACACATCCATATAGAATTAGAAAGCATTAATAAAGCCTCATAATGATTGACATAAGTTTTCATAAAATGTGTATACCTGTACATAGCCATGATTGCATTCATAAAATGTAACGATGTTATTTCGTAAGCCTTTCTTTAAGTTTTAAGTTAGTTTTTTTAAGTTTAAGTTTTTAAGCCCATTGTCATTGTTAAGTAAACATAACATTATTTGAATATATTAATGCATGATGAGGTGCTGTTGGGTCACTATGTTTATACGACGTTGTACTACCTTACAGCAGATTGCATCTAGTAGTCGTAGTGTTGTATGTTGAAAGTGGGTGTTTGATCATTCTGCTATCTTCAGCTGAAGAATAAAGAATGTTCCAGAGATTGAT
Organism: Alosa alosa; assembly: GCF_017589495.1. Lineage (NCBI taxonomy): Eukaryota > Metazoa > Chordata > Actinopteri > Clupeiformes > Clupeidae > Alosa > Alosa alosa. Next base: position 16,900,227 of record NC_063207.1, on the reverse strand, counting down.
GATTCTACGAGAGAAAGGAAAAGATCCACATCTGCCAAGCATAAGGGCCAGCTTCCAGCCACTGATGGCCTTCACCTGTAGTCAAAACATGGAGGAGGAATCCAAACTCTCTCTCTCTCTAAGTGTGTGTGTGTGTGTGTGTGTGTGTGTGCATTTGAGAAGAGGTTGATGATGTGACAATAACCTCCTTGGATGGTTGGCGCTACAAAATAAAACTAGAATTACCATGTAGTGGTATGTCTCTGTACTGCCGTGAATTTCTGGTTGACATAAATTTGTGTGGTGAGGCATGTAGTACATAGAGAATTGAACCAGTTGATCTATTAGTCCAAGTGAACTTTCATACTGAATTAGAAGAAGGGAGCCTCAAGTTATTCTTGAGAAATATTACGTTCACAAGAAGGAGACATACATGTGGTCACGGTGACCTTGAAGTTCAACATTTGACCTTTGACCTCCAAAATTATGATTATTTCATCTTTGAGTCCAATTCACTACGCATACCATGTTTGAAGCCTGTGCCTCAAGAAGTTCTTGAGATATTGCGTGCACGACATCAGGACAGACAGTAATACGTACGTAAGGCCAGGCGGACAATCCGGCCGCTGGAGTGGAAGCAAACGAAATGTATCAGATTGAAATAGTTTCAAGCATGAGGATATAAAAATTTCCCTCACAATGGAACTTTTCTATTTTAAGTAACAAGAACTGCACGGTCACTCTATAAGGAGCATGACATTGAATTACCCTCAGTTTGAAGGACACACTCTTAATCTGTCAAGGTCTTGTTTTATATTGTAATATCTTTGGCTGATAGTTGGGGATTCCAGACTTCAAGGTCTAAAGTGGGCTTTCAAAACATCAAAAACTAAAACATTTACTTCACAGAAGACCAACCGTCATAGCAGATGCACAGCCCTGAAAGACAACTGACAATAAGCCTCTGAATGGTTCTTTATCAAACTGCTTCCCACCCTCTCAGAAGACTGAGAGGACCTTTTGAAGAGTCCAACATCAGCAGAACAGCAGCAGACTAGGGGTGTATTATCTATCTAATACACTTTGACAGGGTTGAGAACACATATGATTATGTGTTGATGTTAGTATGTGTGTGACGGAGTGCCATCACTACAGTTGAGTATGCGCTCTGACTGCCATACCAATGGGCCTGGCTCTTTGTCATTGCGGTCAAGCTGCAGGTTTAGTGCCCCGGACACCTGGGTTCAAGACCGGGTGGGGTCACTACTCTCTCCCTTCGCTACAATGTGATTCAACTTAAGGTTTCTCTTAATTTCTATTGTCAGATGATGGGGTCTCGTTTTCATCATTCATTCCTTTTTTGGTTTTGTCGTGCTGGTAGAGTTGGTAATAACGACACATGCACACACACACACTCAGAACATTATAACATATACCTACTTACCCATATATACTTACACACATGCCTGTATAAATTAAAACATGGCCACCCACAAATACAGAAACAAAACACCACACACACACACACACACACATTCCAGACTGGGACAGGCATGTTAGCTTCCCCTGTGTCTGTCCCTCTGTCCTGTGGAGAGTAACTTTGTCAGAATCTTTTATTAAAAACTCCCTCCGTGCCACACACACACACACACTATTATGGTTACACTCCTAAAGGCAGCTTTATTAAAATAGAAACTTCCTGTGTGTGTGTGTGTGTGTGTGTGTGTGCATGTGTGTGTGTGTGTGAAATCTCAATACCATCTGGTGCGGTTTGGTTGGGCCTTGTAGTTGCGGAAGTCTGTGGATTAGTGTGTGTATGTGTCTGTGTTTGTGCATGTGTGTGTGTATGTCTGTGTTTGTGCATGT
>NC_063207.1:16838382-16893382 GCF_017589495.1 Alosa alosa | reverse complement strand
ATTACTAGGGCTGTCAAAATAACTGATTAAATTAATTAATTTGAGAAAAAATAACTGATTAAAAAAAATCACGCAGATTAATCGATTCCGTATGATCTTTGACCCCGAGCCGTTGTAGTCAGTAACCATTAGACTGTAAATGAAGGAGAGAGAAGAAAATGTGCTGCCTAGATCATTGATTGGACCATTTACTTTAAAAAAACGGCCTGATGGTGTTGACAAAAATAAAGTGTTGATTAAAATAAAGTCCTCTGCAATGTCTGCAGCAAGGAATTTGCATATCACCGGAGTTTGTCAACTCTAAAGTCGCACATCAATGGAAAGAAATAGTGTTGACATTGAGGGGAGTGTTCATTTATTTTCATTGTGTCCCCTAGGTTATATCTGTGGAATGAAATGCCTTTTATGTGAAAAAAACTTCTTCCCGAAGCACTTTTGAATTTATTTCCTCAGCATATTAGGTCATATCATAGATTATTATGGCCATTATTTGAACAGTGAAAATAATAATAAAAGAGTTTTTGAACTTTAATGTCACTAATGCTGATTATTCAATGATTCATTTGAATTTAAATATTTAACATTTTAAATATTTAGATTAATTAATCACAGAGTATGTCATCAATTAGATTAATTTTTTTAATCGATTGACAGCCCTAGTTTTTACAGATAACTGATTAAGTCACCTTGAAATTCTTTGCTGTTAGGACTTTCAGGAAGAGCCACCATAGCAACAATGCTTGACAATGCTTCAGGTCAATCACACACCCCTCTCACACTATTCCTCGTCAGTGTGTCAGGGCCTTTCCACCCTAATTAGGGTCATGGTCAGAACAGAGAAGTGGGACTGAGGGGGATATGGGAGGTCACACACACACACACACACACACACACACACACACACACACACACACACACACACACATGTCCACATGACTTTCCAGAGCTGGGGAGGAAACAACAGAGGCTTTAGGCCCTTTGAGGTGATTGTTTGAACCCAGATTATGGCACATGGCACCTCAGATTACTGAAGCACGGTGGAGGGCATAGACACATCCTTTAATTTTTCGTACGAACACATGAACATGTTTGCATACAACACACACACACACACACACAGAGAGAGAAGATAGGCATTGCATTGCATTGCATAAATAAATAAATAAATAACAACCTGTGGTCTGAGTGCTGTGTGTGGTGCAGAGTTTTGTGGGATGCTGCTGCATTCCTCTGTCCAGCCTTGTCCTCTCTTCACCTCTTCCCTCACTCCATTTTTCCTCTCCATGCGTTCTTCACGCTCTCCTCCCACCCTTTCATTTCCTACCCATTCTTCTCCTCTCAAGCCTGCTCTTTCCTCCTCTTATCCCCTGTCCTCTGTCTGTCTGTCTCCCTCCCTCTCTCCCTCCCTCCATCCATGCACTCCTCTCCAATCTGTTCATTCAGTGTTTCTGCTCCACGAGAGAGTAAATGAGGGGGAGTGAGTGCAGACTATCAGATTTCTCCTGAGATGTGTGAAACCAGAGTAACACACACACACACACAATTAGCCTTAGACCCTTTCTCTCTTTCTTTTCACACAAACATATATTCACACACACACACACACACACACGCACACACAATTAGTCTGACACCCTCTCTCTCTCTTTTCACACGAGCACATTTATTCTCTCTTTCACACTCGCACACACACACACATACACACACACACCTTGTGGTTTGTTGAGAGCAACACAGCACACCTCCTGCTAGGACAAAAGATGGCAGCCATGTGGGGAAAAAACACAAACTCAGGACTTCCGGGGAGACACAATAGCTGTAAGTCACGCGTCCCCATGGCGATGACTATTTGTTCCAATCTCACTGCATGTGGTGAATGTCTCCCTCCCTACGCAATGTGAGTGATATATTGTTACAGATGGTGTCTGTTTAGAACGCCATGTTGCGAGAAAAAAACAAATGAAATTAAAAAAGTAAGTTGTTACAAAGTAAATAGAGAGCAAATAATCCGTCTCTCACTTTTAAAAAAATGTAATCTAATTTTGGACTCTGCAAGGCAAGAGAGTGTTTGTCAAACACTGATGCATAGCAGACTAGTTCTGGACTATTTCTAAAATCAAAACAATCAAAAACAAATATTACATTGGCAGTATAAAATGTCAGTGCTTGAAAGTATTTTTTTAAGCACACAATAGTAATTGGAGAACCTTAAAATGTATCACTGGAACCTACGGCCTCTTGGGGATTATTGTTTAAGTTTCATAAGCTTTCCTGTGGATATGACCAAACACCATTTTTAAAGGCATTCTATGCGAGTTTTCACTGTAATATAACAGCTTCAAAGTAATTTTGAAAACAAACTTCTAATAGGGAGAATAGCGCACCTTCCACAGCCGTACCCTACCCGTCTACAGAGAACCAGCCTTGCGTTGCTCTCCTTCGACCTGGAGAAACACAAATTGCTTTCCGCCAACTGTGCAATAGCCTACTCTACCATAATATGAATTTTTGTCATATTTCACCTCTGCACTGCATTTCGAGATGCTTCCTGACAGTATGGGCTATTTTCTGATGCATCCCTACTGAAGAGGAGGCAAGTATACTAGTGCATGCGACTGGTGACTACAATGATCACGAGGCCAAAGATCCGTGTGTAGTATGAGGTTAGAACAAAAGTCTGCCCTATCTCAAAGCGCTCCTTCATCCTCAGATACTAATGGCCTCACAGGTTAATGGGTTTTGTTTCTTTACTGTTGCTCTCTCTCTCTCCTCCATCACAGTCTACATGCTTTCATCTGACACTCGGGGAACAAAGTTCAAAGCCCTTGACTCATGGGAGCGTGACTGATCAGGCCTGTAGGCTAGGGGATTAGTGAAATGATCATGTCTGAGAAAGGTTTGGACCTGTGTGCACGACCGTGTGTGTGTGTGTGTGTGTGTGTGTGTGAGAGAGTGAGTGTGTGTGTGTGTGTGCTTGTGTCTGCTGTTGCCCAAGAATGGTATCATAATCATAGCTTATAATATGACATGGAAAATTATGTCCATCTGATAATGCTGTGTTATTTTTAACTATTCATTAAAAAAAAATACTGATACAAACTCAAAATCTGTCCTGAATGCTGAAAGATTATGACTGAAAGTGTATCACTGGAGGTTATTATAAGAGTGAAAGCCAAATTGCAAATTGCCGAAATTCTATGGGAAGAGGTGTGCATCGGTTATAATTACAGCTAACCATGTCCAGAGGAATTCATGCAGAGTGACGAATATCATGCGGTCTGCAACCCTGACGTTTATAAGAAGAAGAAAAAAACACAACTCTTTCCAATGCAAGCAACCTAATGCCAAACCAAAGACAGTTAAACACCTAAGCTCTCATTTTAATCTCTATACAAAGGTTGGACAAGTTTCTTAGACGTGGTGATTCGCTCAGCTACCCCACCCCCTCCGCCTCTCTCCCATTTCCCAGGCATCCAAAATTGCTGCAGCGCTGCTGCTACAGTCGGTAAGAATGGCATGACAGGCAGTCGTGGACGCTACCAAAACCGACTACATGGGGAGGAATAGTGTGCTTCCTTTAAAGTTTTCCTACAGTTTCGCTTGTGCTGTTTTATAGACCACGTCTAAAAATAAAGACATGTTGTTTTATTTATATTGTTTTAAATCCCGAATGGAATTGTGTGCTAGATCTTGACATATTTGTAACGACCCCTTTTGTGGAATGAACCATACACTCTTAGTTCCACATGTATCCCTACTTGTTACAGTTCTCCGGGATAGGCGTTCGCTTACAGAGACGATGTATCCTAGACTGAGCCTATAACGGAGCGCTTGAAAAACATATAGAAAGGGATTTGCGCATAACTTTTAAAGATTTACGTGGATTACAAGTCGCTTTGGGATTTGGAAGGTTGTGGTGCCTAATTTAAGGTGAGTTTTTGAATCCATGCCGTTTTCGGAACGTCTTTGTTATCTGCACTGGCCACCAACCAATTGACCCGTGTAGTAGATAGACTCTGTGAAGGATCAGACAATCGCCCAACTTTTTAGGGCAACGATTACCACCCCAACCACTGGATTTGATCGTCTGAGAATCAGTAGAGCGCATTTGTAACCGACATTAATGAAAATCGCTTTCCTTTACAGGCGTGTTGTAACGTTCTATAGTTTTGAAAGGTTAACAGACATGCGATGCGGGATATCAGGAGTCGCACATAGTTGAGTGGTCCCACCGCCGCCGCCACCGCGGGGAATTGTTTTGATTCTTTACGTTCAGTCTGTTGGAAATTGGATTGATGTGGTTGGAATTGTACGATTAGTGACTGGAATGTTTGTTAGTAAGGTAGTAGGTTCTGAGCTCATGATTTTGTAAAAACACTTCTTTCCTGGAGTATTATAATCCGACACGAAGTTGTCGCCTCATCAGCAAAGGCATTTTAACAACTGGCCGAGAAACAAACATGCTCGTTGAGCTAGGCTGTCGTTCTAAACTCCAGGCAGCACTGAATACAGCGAGCCTTTGGCATTAGTAGGCTAGATTTATCCATCAATCAGAACGTTAAGTTCCCTTTGTAATTAACTAAATTCTTGGGTCATTGTTGTGGACGGTCCTCTGCTATGATACCGGATCCAGTGGGACTACATCAGAAAATAGGCTTCAGTCTATGTGCTGTAGGCTAGTGCTTGATGTGCTGAAGTTGGATGAAGTTGCGCGCTACGAATGTCTCTTCCGCTGCATCACGGCTCTGTTTTTGGGTCCTTGGAGGAGTCACACTGTCTTTCTTTTAAATTAGCCCCCAGTATTTCTGTGCACTGGAATGGAATCTGGCGTATTATTATTAGCAGGAAAAGCAACTGCTTGTTCCCAAATAACTGCAATAACCGTAAAGGTTGCAGACGGATTAACGTGCATACCGCGCCATGTAGACGCCTAGTCATCCTGAGTCAGGTTACAATGGTTTATAAAGGGAAATGAACAATAAAGATGATGGCTTTGAGAAAATTGGTTCATAACGAATGTCATTTCGAGTTAATTACCAATGTATGTGGCTGAAACAATAGGAAAGGCTAGATCATGTCCGCTTAAATCACTGCATGCAAACAGACGAGGGAATAGTATGGAGTATGGAAGTTTGCGTATGTAAGTTCCTGGTAATGGAAAACCTATTGGAGTGTTCAAAATAGGTACTAAGATATACTCACATTCTTGTTAACCTTAACGTTACTCAAATATCATACAACCCAGGTCGTTGGACAACGTTTTACTCTTGTCAAAGTTTATGACTTTTCTTAAATAGCTTATTGCTGGAGGCAATGGTTGGGTCACCGCGCAGACCGAAGTGTCTTCAGGATTCAGGAATGCTTGCAATTTCCTCCGCGCGGTTTGTGTTGGTTTAATATTAGCGTTGCGTTATCGCCAAGCGATGGAGACGTGTGCTTCGTGATGCTAATGTAAGCTATTGCATTAAGTGGCTTTGTAACTCTTCAAAGTCCACATTAACAAGGAAGATGAGTTAAGATGGAAGATATAGTTTTACATGTGATTGCGTAATAACGTGATGCGATGACTGCTGATTCACATTTTGATCTTACCGGATGAAAGTGTCATGATGGAATAATTTCCGCCTAATGAAGCCAGGGTTTGCCGCGCCTGATCTTAAGGTGGGAGGGGGCTGCGGTTTGGACGGCTGTGTTGGCTGCTCCGCACGTTTCTGCGGTTTGTTAATGCTTCTCAATCGAGACAGAGGTCTGTGTGCTTTTCCCTGGTTGAGTTTGTGTCTCGGCCGTTTAGGCGCTTGTGAAAATCCGACCCTATGGTACTCCCCTGAAGGTATAACTGCTCCTGGAACACAGTGTGAGTAGATGGGCTAGGAAGTAAGTGCCTGAGGACTGAAGTGTGCGGGTGTCTGCATCATTAGTCACCGTCCATCATAAGTGGTCACTGTCTGGATCTTAAGTGATTGAGACAGACGGAGCAATAATAGGTAATGTCTAGCAGTGGACTGAAAAGAAAGGAATGAACAAAATAAGTGTCCCCCAGCAAATTAGTTAAAAGATGCTTGTACACACACACACACACACACACACACACACAAACAAACAAACACACAAACTCAAACTCACACACTGTGTTGACACTATGTTATTGGGTACTTATGGATCTGTTTTGGTGAATGCAACTGCTTGCATGGTGTACCAGTCCTTTAATTAAAGTAATGTGGATTAAACAGAAAGCATTCAAATCAATATAAGACCAGAGTGAGCTTCTTTTACCACTCTTTGAGTGATGCAGAAAAGGCCCAGTGAAGACGTTTCTGTCTGCACTGTAATGATCACCAGTTTTGTTTGTCTCCTCTCTGCTGTGTGTGTGTGTGTGTGTGTGTACACGTGTGTACGTGTGTACGTGCGCGAGCCCTTTCAGTTCTAAAGACACTCTGTAATTACTCTGATTACATACCGAACTAAAAAAAAAACATTTGAACTCTTGCTATTGCAGTCAGTATGTACACACACTGCATAGGCACACACATTTAAAACATTAAAGATATACCAGGACAATGAATTGCACACACAGAGAAGCCTTCTCATGCTTGACCTCCCAACCTTGGAGTGCCTTACGGCTTCAGTTTGCTTCTGCAGCATGTATCTTTTGAACACACACACACACACACACACACACACACACACACACACACACACACACACACACAGAGAGAGAGAGACATGGGGGTCTGTGGATCAGATAGTTCACACTGTAGCTATGAGTGTGTGTTTGCATGTGTGTGCTTACTCCTCTTTATGGCTAGCCCACAGGCATGGGACCTTCTGAGTGCTCTCTCCCTCTCTCTCTCTCTCTCCCTTCCCGCATTGCCCCTTTTCTCTCCTCTTTTCTGCTCTGTGTGTTCTTTCTTTCTTTTTGTCTCCCATGTAGTGCTCTGCCTGCTTCTCCCCTCTCTCTCTCTCTCTCTCTCTCTCCTCTCTCTCTCTCTGAAGTACTCCGCCTCAGGCATCTGTGATTCCTATCAGTGAGAGAGAGAGAGAGAGCAAGGAAAAAGGGATGAAGACAAAAGAAAAGAAGAGAGAGCTGGACGTGGAGGCCATCAAAGAGATATATGGAAATGGATGGATTGGGGTAGGGGTGGGCAATCCAGACACGGAGTGAGAAACAGGCGGTTGTGGAGACTGTTGTAGTGGGGAGTGTGTGTGGCGTGTGCTTTGCATTAGACTACATGAGGAGTGTGTTATCTGCTGAGATAAGCATGCACACATGCCGGGGCCACATGGCTCTTAAGGAATAACCTGTTTCGGCATGGCTGTGTGTGTGTGTGTGTTTGGTTGTGGAAGTGTGTAATTAGACCTTTTGAAGTTAATCTGTGTAAACTGTGACCCTTCACTGCAGGCCATCAGTTTTCAGGTTAAGTTGAAGTCACGGGCTGATTCTGAACTTCCTCGGACCCTCAGGTTTGGGTAGTTATATCACTCCCTGCTAACCTGTGCTGCTTAGGGAGAGATTCAATTCAACTCATAACTACTGATAGATAATAATAATAATAATAATAATAAATAGACAATAGTTTGCTAGTCATTAAACATTTACCCCCACAGCTGTGCAGATTAGGATGGTAAGACCTCAAACCTTTAAAGCTTAAACTCTAGCCTTGTTCAGTTAACATGAGAACACATACATTTGTGTCCTGCAATACAGTATGTGCTGACAACTTCTGGCAGCTTCAGATTTTAACCTCACTGAATTGGAGTACCTGCGTTTGTATGTTTGAATTGGAGTACCTGCGTTTGTGTGTTTGAGTCTGCTTGGTTTTTGTTGCTCTAATACAGAATAGATTGGCTAAACATTGGCAAAATCTTTACTGTCATTACACTTCACTACATTACATTACATTCAGAGCCAGGTGGAGATGACTGGTACAATGACCTAGGTACCTAGGCACCAACCCTTTTCCGCCCAGTAGCTGTTGTTTTTGGCTAAGCTAAGATGACTCCCCTCACCTTCCAAATGTGTCCAGTTCGGTAGCAGGAGCCAGACCCACTTGCTGGTGAAGCCTGTGTACGTTGTTGTTGTTGTGGTGTGTTTTTTGTCTGTGGCTCTCCATAGAGTAGTTGATCTGACCCTTGTGTGACCTGAGATGATGACCCAGGCGGTGGGTGGGTGGGTGGGTGTGTGGATGGGGTCTGGCTGAGTGGCTGTGATATGGGGAGCCCCTGTGTTACAGGAACCCTCTGGACTGGGTCACTCAGCTAAATGACTGTCCGAGGAATTATTTATAGATAGTTTATAGAAAGAAATTTGTAGTACTCTCAAATGGAAGGATGGCTAATAGAGCTGTATGGAGAACTGGATCTAATTAGGTGAAGTGTGGGGGGCAATATGAAAGGACACACAAAATGGAAAAAGCAAGATAAAGAGTGTTTGGAAATATTGAGAAATGCTGTCTTCTTAAAACGCATGTGCAGTTTTTGAAATTTTGTCTCCATACACACACCTGAACACTAACACTTTTCTTCTCGCAATTCCATAGCTGTTCCTGTCATCCTTTGGCTTAGTTTAAGTCATGCCTGATCTCTGCACACCTTCTCTCTCTCTTTCTATCACTCTGTCTCTTCCCCCTCTCTTTCACTCTATCTTCTCTTTCTTTCTTTCACTATCCATTCTTCTCTCTCTCCTTTTTTCATCCTTTATCCATTTTTCCTTCGCTCCGTCTCACAGTATGGCTCTGATCCTCCCAGGCATCTGTGAAAAATACTGCCAAGGCGGAAAACGCCAGAAAGAAATGGGTCATTTCTTTTCCTTCCCCTCTGTGCCTCATTCTGTCATTCATTCGTTCGTTCTTTCTTTCTTTCTTTCTTTCTTTCTTTCTTTCTACCTACCTGTCCCTCCAATTGTAACATGTTCAAAGTTGTGTTTTCACTGAGGCATTGATTATGGAATGCTGTTAACACAGAGCTCTGACCGCCAACATTTAAAAGAAAACAGCCGTGCATTCATACGCAAACTTACACACACACACACACACACACACACACACACACACACACACATACACTCAGGAACTCCTCCACCATGTTTCCGGTTTGGAACTGAGGATTGAATTTCTATTGTGTGTGTGTGTGTGTGTGTGTGTGAGTGTGTGTCACGGGTTGACTTCCCATTGTCTCGCTCGTTCTATTGAGTGCTTTAAGGAGAAATTCATCCAAAAACGTTATCCATTAGCCTTTACTTTAAAACAACATCTTGCTGTTGACATACCTCTCTCCTCGCTCTCTCTCTCTATCTCTCTCTCACTCACACACCCAAACTCACACACACAGCTCCTGACAAAAGGTTGAGGTGTTTGCTCATCACTTCATCACAAAACAGTCGTGCCAATCAGAAGTGGGTCAGGCACTCGCGTGATGTGAGGCATAGTTAGTGTGATAGAACCCCTGGCCACTCCTCGTTGAGTAGAGCGACGCTCACTAACTGAAAGCAAGCACATGCATTCAGGCTCACAGAGAGACCAAATGTCAGAGCACTGTCTGGATTAAACCAGTTAAGAGTTAGCCTTTTTATGCACGCTAATCTGTGTGTGTGTGTGTGTGTGTGTGTGTGTGTATGTGTGTGAGAGACTACAGGAGGGACACTCAGAGTGCCATTCCTGTCCTGACATGTCAAGCGTCAGTTTTAAAGGTGTGTGTTGCTTGCAACTCTTCTTCTCCCTCCTTTCCTCTCTCCACCCCCTCTCCCTCCTTTCCTCTCTCCACCCCCTCTCCCTCCTTTCCACGTCTGCCTTCTCTGAGCCACATGGAAGCCAGATGTTTTGGAGTGAAAAAGATGCCCAACCTTTCAGATGCTCACTATAAATACCTAGCCCACTGTAGCTGTCCAGCCAGTTCTCTCTCTATCCATACCCCCAACTCTCTCTCTCTCCCTCTCTTTCTCTCTGTGTCTGTCTGTCTCTCTCTCTCTCTCTCTCTCTGATGATATTTATACTACCCAAATTCTTAGTTTCAGGGTGTTATTCCAACTCTTGAATTGTGAATTGTTTTGGGGGTTTTGGTAGCCAACACGATGGTGAGGTAAGCCCAGTCCATTAGGTGTGTGTGTGTGTGTGTGAGAGAGACTAGCCTGACGAGCCAGACCCACATTAAAATAGGGTCTGGGCACTCACCGTTCGCGTTTTCCCACCAACGGAGCTAGTTGGCTAGTTCAAACTTTTGCCATCTTAAAACAAGCTTAACTCGTGTCACATTGTTGGCCAACAGCAACATCCATCTTCTTTGTTTTCAAGTAGCAGGGAATTCAAGCCAAACCGTTGCAACTCTGCCATCAATCATTATGTTAAGCCCGCCTAACAACTCTATACACGATTTGATTGGCCTGATAGAAGTTTAATTTTTCGAGCTCACAAGCCAACGGAGAGTTGCTAGACTAGCCCTGGAAGCAAATGTAATTTGTTGCCGCTAGGGTGCGTCTAGATTTCTAGGCTAGTGAGAGACAGAAAGAGAGACACAATCCTGATTAAGTTACCGTTTTGTTTTACCCAGTTACAACAGACATGAGTGGCCCTAGAGAACATTGTTATTCAGCACCTTTAGTGCCTTTAAATATTTGGAAATGCAGCATTTCATTATGGAAATGCATATCTTTCCACAGAATAGCAAGTTCTGATTTTTGCACCATCAGAAGAGTTTCAACAGAGGGAAAATGCTGATGAATTTTGAGTGTTTATTTGGCTGTAATGCACCAGCACTACAACGAGAAGGGTTGCTTGGTAAAGGAGTCATTGTTTTTGTTTGTCTGTTTATTTGTTTGTATACAGGTATTCAAGCAAGAGCATAATAAACCTACTAACCATGACATGAATACATCTGTGCTACTGTGTGTATATATAATCTATAACCTGAGCTTTAGTAGAGATGAGCATATTCACAACTGTCTGTAGATACTGGTACTGACTGGTCCTGTATAGACTCTTGAATTTTCCCTTGGGGATCAATAAAGTATCAGTCTGTGTCTGTCTGTCTGTCTGTCTGCCTGTCTGTCTGTCTGTGGAAATCCACAAAGCTGCACTGCTATTTTGAAGCTGGGCTTGTGAATGGGGTAGAAAAGGTATATTATCCAGAGACAGTCAGTCTGGTAGATAGAGAGGCTGCCGGTCCTCTGAGAATGTGAACTATTGAACCAGTGACCGATATCCCTTCATGATGTACCGTCTTTTAGATACACTTGACATTTTATGTAAAAACGTAAAGAGCCGTAATAAGAGTTTACAGTTTTTCTCAGTCGCTTTGGTGCTTTTCTCACATCACTATTAACATTTGCACAGCAGTTAGTGCATTTCTCAAAACAATTAGTGCAAACTGCAAAACCTAGTGGATAACCTGCAAAAAAAGCACGTCACTTGTTCAAAATGGATAGTCCATTCCTCAAAGGCAAGTATTTATGTCAATAAAACTGCCAGTGTCATCAAAATGAGAAGTCTTGACACCATCGTTTATGAACAAGATAGTCAAATGGCTTTGTCATGTTTTCATTACGACAGTTTATGCTCTGAGGGCCAGATGTACGTACATTTGCTTAACGTAAGCGTTATCAGCCATGGACACACCGGAGATTGTGGCTGTCAGACCAAGTTTCCGTCAGATATTTATCAATCGTTCAATCCTTAGTGTAAACTGGCCTTTCTCTGCCCTTCTCCTCGCCCATAAACGCCAATTTCTTAGCGTCCACAACTGAATGGCAGCTACAAAGCGCCAGTTGAATGAAGTTAACTGATGACAACATTAAAAAGAATCAAACGTTTAGCGATCATGAAATAATACCATACATGATAAGATGTCAACAAGCAGGGGAGATAATGAAGATCAGTAGTTCTACTCCAAACTACTTGTGCACGTAGGCTATGGAAGATTGGTCAAATCTAGCAAGTAGGAAAGTTTAAGTGAATGACGTGAAAGTGAAAGTAAGACATGGAGGCCAGCGAAAATTAAGGTTGCTTTTGGTAGTACAAAATACTTTCACCACAAAAAACTGGTGTTCTAAATAGCGATTCTGTTGTCTTTGAAAGGTTCTCTTATTGACACATTGAACTGCAATGTGGATTAACACCTGTTTTTACAAAGTGGAAGTATTGAAGGCGCAGAATAGGCGATGCTTTCAGGAGCAGTCTTTGTACATACCGCTGGAATACATAACTAGAGCTCTTTACACTTCCCCTCCCATCTTTTTACGCTTAAACTCCCACTTTCCCCTAGATCCTCCCATGAATGCATATGCATGACATGACAATCGCAATCTGCCACTTTCAGCTCCGCGACAGGCAGTTTGCACTTTTACATCATTGCGGCCTGTTTGTACATACCTTCTGAATGATTTTACACCATTTCATGTAAACAAATCGCCTGAAATGGGGCAAAGCGTTAGTACATCTGGCCCTCAGTGTTTTCCCATGCAAAAAAAGGTCAGAACTCAGTGACGCTACCTGAAAATGCTCAAGACAGCACTATACAGTACTTGTACAGCCATTTGAAAACTACAGTAAAGTTAGGTAGGGGAGTAAGTGAGTACAAGACCCTGAATATGTACGTTTCACAGTTTTACTATATATGCTCTTTGCAATTCTACAGCATTGTGACAGAATTTGGTAACTAGTTCACCAATTTTGTATGTAATGACTCAAGCAATGAAATGAAGACTATTAGTTTTATTGGAAATGACTATTCAGAATCCATAAGTATAGTTAATTTTGACTGACATGACAACGCAACTGATATATGTTCAAAAGCATTTGCAATTTGTTCAGAGGAAGGAGAAATTGCTACTATGATGTGCACAAATGACTAAATGTTGGAGGTTGAACTAATAGTTATGAGAATCTTCATTCTGATCTGAGAAAAGCACCAAAGCGACTGAGAAAAACTGTAAACAAATCGTGGACCTAAGAGATTTGCAGCTGATTCCGTGTGTGGGGCCTTGCCAAGGCATGGATCACACAAATCATTCCTTCCTTCCTTTAAAAAACCTCCACAGCTGAGCAGCACACGGGCTTGACGAGACTTGTATACACACCCTCTCTGAAAGACACACACACACACACACACACTTGCTATGAGTCATGATCCATCTGTTTGTTGAGAGAGAGGGAATTCCCTGAATAAACGCTGTCGTTCTCACCTGCTCTAGGTCAGTAGTAGGAACGCTACCTATTACCACCAGCCCCCTATTTCCGCACTCTTACGTGTATGTCACTTAATATTCATTTCTATACAAACCAAGACGGCGGATTCCTAAAGAAACGCAAGCACCCACACCATAAGTGTATCTAAATTAGCTATGTACCAAAAATTATATTTTACTGTGACGAAGAGCAGTAAACAGTGTTGTAAGGCTGCGTGTACAAATCCGCTTGGAGCTCCAGTGGAATTTTGATTTGTGACGAGAATTTTCGGTCTAACCGTTCATGTGCCGTTGAAAGGGTGGACATAGACGACCCACCAAGCCAGCACTAACCTTTGAGCGTGGTAAACAAAATCGGATATTTCGGGCAGTAAAAGCCCCGGTAAGAACCAAACCAGATTTTGTTCAAATCTACACACCTATGGCTACTGAAAAATGTAAGGTTCATTTATCAAATGTTATTTTGAAGTATTAAAAAACATTGTTGTTTTAGAATTTTCGAACGAAAGGGGTGGTAACTGGAGGCGTTACGATAGAAGGGGTCTGTCGTTCTCACCTGCTCTAGGTCAGTAGTAGGAGGGGTCTGTCGTTCTCACCTACTGTAGGTCAGTAGTAGGAGGGGTCTGTCGTTCTCACCTGCTCTAGGTCAGTAGTAGGAAGGGTCCTTCAGTTCCAGGGCATGTGAGAATGCTCATAATGCAGCAGCTCTTTTAGGTGACCATGTTGGTGAACACTATGAACACTAGTTTCCCAGATGCTAATGTGTACTAGGCCACATACACTCATTTGGCCTGTTGCTCCAACAGGGTGTAATGCAGTCTCTGCATTATGAACAATGTAGCATGCATAGCTTTTGTGTGTGTGTGTGTGTGTGTGTGTGTGTGTGTGTGATGGTCACTCACAGAGAGAGAAAGAGAGAGAGCGATTTTAAAGCACAAACCCAAGTGTATACACACATCAGAGCACGTAAGCTGGTGCTGGGAGGTCCAAAGCAGAGCTGTTGATGTCTTGTCATCATGAATGAGCGCCTGGGGTGATGATGAGATAATTAAGATGGTCGGATTGGCAGCGTGTGTCTGACTTGTTAAACCCGATCTGTTTACGATCGGTGAAAAGCTCACTCTTGGCGGAAGGCCCGACACCAGCTTCTGACCTTCTCTGCTAACGAGGTTGACATTTTTAATGGATGCCGTTATCCTGCCGATGATCCAAGCATCTTTTGTACGGAGACATTGTGTGTGTGTGTGTGTGTGTGTGTGTGTGTGTGTGCGCGCACCAGACTGTGATTGACAGTCAGATCTTTTCTAAAACTGGCTGATTTATGTTGTTATGTTGTTGTTTCAGTGAATATGATCAAAAAAATCTTGCCAACTGCAGCTTTAAAGGGGAAAAGAGTTTTCTTTAGCTTAATTTACCTTAACTTAACAACTTCATCATTGGAATGGTTACATGACTTTTTCCAGGTTGAATGGTGGCCGTCTTGCTTTCCCCTAGCATCTTTGAGTGGAAAAACTAGCCTTGCAACTTTGGTTAGGCGAGCCGCAGGCCTCAGAGTCAGAAAGTCTTGTGGTCTCGTGGTCTCGCAATGTAACAAATTGCTTTACGGCACTTCACATATACACGCCAGACACCGGCTAGAACAAGGTAGCAGTGGAGTTTCTCAGATATCCTTTATGCAGAGCCGGCGAAAAGAAGCAGAAAGCGAATAAACCGATGTCTGAGGAACAGGGACGGAGAAAACGGCAGACTGACCGAGCGAGTGTCATGAAATATATATACTCTGAAGCTGTAGGGGGAGCTCTGTAGAGAAAACTGTGAGCAAAAAGTGAGAAAACAGCAAAGAAATGGCCAAATCTGCATAGGGTACCTTTAAGAGTTAACTCTAAATGATTTCCTCAAATGGGTCTGTGGGTCCTTCATGCCTTTCCTTTTCCACTCTCTCAAGGATCTCAAAACTGTCTCTTTTGAGAACACACACCAAAACTCCCGAGAAAGTGGTGTTGGGTACCTGCAAAGGCCAGTGTCCTGTTACAAGTTGTAGCTGACATTTAGGTGAATGTGAGTGGTTGTTCAGGGATTTAGAGGATTTCATTTCTGTGCTCTGGTAACAGTCATGTAGCCACAGGTCCCTTTTTGTGTTATGATAAGAGGCCACTTGATTTCACAGTTGGAGAATGCAGATGTTGATCACCTTAAAATGTGTAATTTGTCTGCGTGTTAAGGTGTGTGTGTGTGTGTGTGTGTGTGCGTGTGTGTGTGTGCGCACTTGTGCATATTGATAGGAATTCACACACTTTTCAGTAGCAGATTAAGAGAGGTGTGGGCATGCGCAGACACACACACACACATACACATACACACACACACACACACACACACACATACACACACACACACACACACACACACACACACACACACACACACACACACATACATACTCTCTCTCTCTCTCTCTTTCTCTCTTTCTGTTTATGAATGACATTTTGATTATCAGTAATGTTGTAGTTGCTTTCTTGCGTTTTGAACACCTTAAGCAAGACTCCACCGTCCAATCCTAGCACCGAGAGTCAAATCATTAGCACTGACTCAGTCACAGCTGAACACATCCAGTCTGCATTTTCCCTAAATGAGCATTTTGAAATGTTAGGAATCCTCCACCGCATCCAGTGTCTTTAAGAGAGAACTATGTGAGACAACCATGCTGTGGCAGTCCCACCTCCTGACCGCAATCTGATCTGAAATGAGCTGTCTTTTTCAGCGGCACTGATCTCATTACTGCGTTTACTTTTTCCAAATAAGCGTTGAATAACAGTTACATCAAGCAGCCGGGGGTTTGGCACGGCCACGAGGTTAGTGAGAGCTAGCCAGCGATAGCGCTCTACCTCCCATGCTGCATGCAGCATCAGGGAGATTTGATAGCCGTGCAAATGGTAGTTTAAATGATGGCAGAGTTTCTTGCTGATGGTGTTGGTAGACAGGGGGGGGATAATTCATACCTATTTGCAGTTGGCAGTTGAATAAATCGAAGGAAGTGTTTACATTCCTACATACATCCTTGAATTTCCCCTAGGGATCAATAAAGTATATATGTATATATATATATACCGGTATCTATCTGTGAGTGTGTGAAAATATTGCCAAAGTTAAACAAAATACCAAAGCTGTGAGAGTGTGAGAGTGTGTGAGTGTGAGAGAGAGAGACTCTCTGTGTAAGGGCCAGGAGCCTCTTTATCATCACAGGCTTTCTGAATAGGGCATCAGGTCCATCCAGTGACCCCAGTCACCCTTGACCTCTGAGAGCTGAGGTCAGCAGGTTAACGTGGCAATTTAGCTCTGAATTCCCAGCTGGTATTGGTAAGGCTTTATCACATATTATTGAGAGACACAGACACACACACGTTTCATATGTATATGTTTGAAACAGTACGGGATTGCGTGATTGGAGGGAATTGTTGCATGCCCCATACAGTGTTGTCATTCATGAATAAACAGATCGTCTTACCACCACCTCTCAGCGAGGCGGACCATTATTACAAACAAACCCAAAAGCAAACACATGTGCTGTGCTCTTGGATACGGAAACATTTGGGATATCTGTCTACTTCGGTTAATGTCATTGCGGGTGTAAAATGACACATACATTCTCTGTGAGCCAAAACCTCAGACCTGTCAGAGGTGGATGTTATTGTTGTTGTTTGACTCAGGTTTCTCGCTGTTGTGTGTCACCTGTGATCTGTGCGGCCCGGAGAGTGATCCTAAACTGACGCACATGCTCAAGCATGCCACATGTCACAGTAGCGAGACGGACGCTGTGAACTCTGTGGTCATCTCGACTTGGGTCTGTTGTGTCTCTTTGAAACTTGGTTGAAAGCTCGGCTCAACAACACTTCAATTATACTTTGGTGGTGGACAGAGGGCCTAGAGCGCAGAGCACAAATGAGGTCAATTTAGCTAAGATGGCCAATGTCTCGGTCTTCAGTCTCTGTGATGCAGGTGGTCTAGGCACCGGCCATTTTTTTTTCGTCCCAGGGGAGCAGTAAGTGCAGGGCTGCTTTATTGTAGGCAGGCCTTAGGGTAGAGCCACAATCACTCAACCGTTGGTATCTGTTACTTTGTGGTTGTCCTCATAACAGATAAAAGGCAGCTGTGTACGTAAATCTGTTTGAAACCGGCGTACGACTTTTAAATAACTCTGTGGTTGCTGTTGTGTGCTTGTTTGTTTGTGTGTGTGTGTGTGTTTTATGCATGTGAGCTTCTGTTTCATTACATATACTGTATTATAGACAAAATGTACAAGTTATGAAAAGGACACACACACACACACACACACACACACACACACACATGGATGCACATCACACACACACACACACACACACACACACACACATACGGATGCACATCACACACTCCAATAGTTCTGACTTTAGAAACTAGAAAATTGTCAGGAAGATTCACTGTATGAATTTGAGTCGACATAGTGCTAGTTGAGTGAGATGTGGAGGCAGTGTGTTTCTGTGTGTGTGTGTGTATGTGTGCATGCACGGATGTGCATGTGTGTGTGTGTGTGTGTGTGTATGTCCTGAATCAAAGGCCCTCATTGTTGGAATGAGAAGCAGATGTTTGAGTGGAATTCTCCTGACTGCAGCACTTTTTTCCATGGCCGCTGTAAGCCTGCTCTCTACTGCTGATCTCTCCCTCTCTCTCTTTCTCTCTCTCTCTTTCCTCTGTTTCTCTCTCTTTCTCTCGCTCGCTCCCTTTTTCTCTTCCATCACTTTTTACCTCTCCCCTCTATCATTCTCTACATGCCCCTTTCCTTTTCTCTTCCTCTGCCTGGTAGTATATTTTCCACCCCTCTGTGATTCCTAACTACAGTCTTGTGTTCCCACCATATGTGCACCCCACCCTTCTGACGTGAATGGAGCGAGGGAATGGGGAGGGGATGGCGGAGGGGAAAAAGGCTTTCTGGACCGTACTCATCCATTCTCTCTCTCTCTCTTGCTCTTTTTGTGCTGTGGTCGGGACTGCCACGTAGTCAGGAGCCTTAGGAGTGTGAGGGAGCCTGCTGCTGCTGCTGGTGTGTGCGTGTGTGTGCAAAGCGTGTGTGTGTGTGTGTGTGTGTGTGTGTGTGCGTGTGTGTGCAAAGCCTGCGTGTGTGTGTGCAAAGTGTGTGCTGAATGGAAGGAAGTGGCTCTAGCTCTGGATGTAGAGCTTGTGTTCATTTCTTTCTCCCTCTCTTCATCTTCTCTCTCTCTCTCACACACATCACTCACCCACACTGAAATGACATTGAAATAAATGTCTTGGCGTGTGTGTGCGTGTGTGTGGGGTATGTTGTGTCAGTAATGTCTTACTAATAGCTTACTCACACCTTGTTTAGGTCCATTCCAGACATGACACACTGAAACCATGGAGTTATATATTTGGACTTTGCATTTTTTGTGTGTGTGTGTGTGTGTGTGTGTGTGTGTGTGTTTTAGAGGTCATCACTGCTGAAAAGGTGTAGAGCCATTAGACATGCCTCAGCACACCAGTATACCCATTACTGCAGTGTTTGTGTGTGTGTGAATCACACCCTGCCATTTGTAAGGAAGCCATTCTTCAGTGTCCCGTCATGCATGGAGTCATGTTGCTGTGGAAACCCCTTAGGAAGACATCCCTGGAATGACACCTGTTGGGGTGGATGCTATAGCTGTATACAGAGCAGTATGGATAGATATTGTCAGATGATGGCACACACACACACACACGCGCGCGCAAGCACGCATGCACGCACCAAGTGTGTTTTAGAGTCAAAGTGTCATTTCCCCCTGCCTTGTTCCCACAGTGCAGCGAAAGCTACTAGCAGGTGTCTTCATGTGATTCAAATGCTGAGTGAAAGAGCCCGCTAACTAACTAGCATCATCTGAAGATGGAGGAAGATGTGGAGTGGATAAGATGGAGAGAGAAAAAGAAAGAGAGATTAGCGGTGTGATTCCAGAGCTTTGCTAAGGAGGTGAAATTGAAGTCAACGATACAGTGAAAGGATATCTCACGCTCTCTTTCTTTCTTTCTTTCTCTCTCTCTCACACACATTCAATTGGATTATGGTATGCATTTCGATGTTTAATAGAATTAGCACTCTGCAATTCATAGGAAATAATTCATCTGTCCATATGACACAAGGTGTGTGTGTGTGTGTGTGTGTGTGTGTGTGTGTGTGTGGTGTGCGCGCGCGCGCGTGCACACGTGCCTGTGTGCCTGTGTGTGACAGCTCTGATGGTAATGGGATTGATTTAACTGCATTAAGCTGATAGAGAACCACAGCACAGCAAAACAGATCCACAGCTCTTACATCATACACACACACACACAGAGCACTGCACATGTTGTTGTTGCTCTGATTCAAGTTTCCCCTTGCATTCCTTCTTTGTGTGTGATGCTGAAAACCTTTAACATCTGTGTGTGTGTGTGTGTGTGTGTGTGTGTGTTTTGGGTAAGGGGGGGGGGGTTGTGGGACTAGCTCAATTGCACGAGGAGTGCCACAAAAAAGGACAGTAGAAACAGCTGTCTTACAGACGTTTCTGTTGGTATGCAGAACACACACACACACACACACACACACATAAATACACACACTAGTATACACAAACCAAAACACAGGCACAAAAGCTAGGAGTTTAGGTTTTAGAGTGGAGTGACATGCTGATGTTAAGGAGTGTCTGTGTTTTTTTTTGTGTGTGTGTGACTGTAATTCTGTGTGTGTGTGTGTGTGTGTGTGTTCGCTCGGTTATCCCACTGGAAACTGGGGAATTCTCAACTAGTGACCTCAGTCCTGCTGCATCTCTGAGCTTTCTTTGTATTAGAGACCCACACACACACACACACACTCTCTCACACACACAGAAATACATTCAGACACACACCCATTAGAGCTATGTCCTTTACTGTCTACTGACTCTGTCTGCTTTCTCCATCTTTGTTTCGCTGACCCACTCTGTTTTGAGTTGCACTTACAGATACTGTTCAGTTGTTCTTCAGTTTGCTAGCCTACATACCTCCCACATCTATGAGCCTCATCAGACACCAATGGTGCGCTTAAGGATATGTGTTTATGTTTGTGTGTATGAGTTTATATATGTTTGTATGAATGTACATATGAGTTTATTAGCCTGGACACATGCTGAACTTGGGGTTACTCAGGTCTTATCTTTACACACACACACACACACACACTTACATCTGTAAAGCCTACAAAAGGCCTGCTTAGAAATGCTGTATTGTGATGTTGAATTGTGAATTGCTGTTCCTGGTGTGCACGCACTATAAGGTATTGCTGATGCGATGCACCTGATAGAGCTAGAGCCCTATCACTGTGTTCCAGTTAAGCTTACTGCCGTAAGCACTGAGTAGAACATTGTTTTTGTTAAATTGGATCTCTGGAAACAAGCCCTTTGAAGTCCCCCATATGAACACACACCCGCTAAATAATAATTGCTGTGTGCATGTTACAAGTTGACTGTAATAATGAAAATTTTGGGAAACTAAACAGACTAATTCTCTCTCTCTCTCTCTCTCTCAACAGTTTGAGCAAGCTTCTTCCAACTTCACTCTCCCCCCATGCCCACATCAGCTGTGTCCACGTACCCTTTGCCGTGGCGCTAAGCCACCTCTGAGCTGCCCGTGTGTGTGTGTGTGTGTGTGTGTGTGTGTGTGTGTGTGTGTGAGCACCCGTGGGGAGTGTATCGGAGGGGACCAGGTGTGTCCAGCCGTGTAAAGGTCCAGCGGCGGTGAGGAGGGAGGGGGGGCCACGTGCTGGGAGCGCGGCCGCCGTGATTTTTCCCAGGGGGGGGCCAGGCACCCAAAGATGAGCAAGCGCGGCTTCCATAACAACAAAACCATGCAAGACCGCCGCTGTGTGTGTGTGTTCCTCCCTAACGACGACACGCTCAACGTCATCGTCAGTGTGAGTGTCACAAGAAGTGTGAATACGAAACACACACACAAGTAGTAAAGCATCTTGTAATGAATCCAGATCTAATGGCTTTATGTTAATGACTTTATGATTGTTATTAGTTGTTCAAAGGACAGAGAATTCATGATTTAAGAATGGCAGAATCATGATAGAATTGAATCGTGACCCGAGAATCCTGAATAAATTATGCAGATGGATGCTGACGCCTGTGGTGTTGACCCGTGGAATATTTGTTGTGATTATTTAAGCAGGTTAAGACTCTGTGTCAAGAACTCCTTGTTCAGGTGTGTGATCTGCTGAGACTCAAGGACTGCCACCTGTTTGGACTCAGTGTCATCCAGAGTAAGTTACACACATGTGTTTATACTTAGGTGTGTGTGTGTATGTATGTGTGAGAGAGAGAGAGAAGGTCAAAGAGTGAGCGAAGATATAAGTGTGTGTGTGTGTGTGTGTGTGTTTGCATGTGTGCTGGAGTCAGAGGGTCGGAGGGACAGGCATTCCAGGACTGCCTGAGCAGTATGCATGAAATCACTAAATAAACACACACACATACATACACACTCACACATTTAGGCATAGCGACCTGCCATATTGTCCGTCCTGTCCCCTCTCCAAATAGGCTGTGTGTTTTAGAATAGCATGTGCCCTTCTGTTCCTGTGTGTGTGTGTGTGTGTGTGTGTGTTTTATGTGTACTTATGTGTGGGTGACATTGACACTTGTGCTATGTAGTTGCATGATAGTGTCTGATGAAGCCAAGCATCCTACTGGCTGGAGGCTAGGGTGTTGAAACCAGTTGAGCTGGTGGGGAGGACGCTCCACACTGCTCCAATACACACCTATCATAACTGAAGCACTGCTAACTGTGTGTGTGTGTGTGTGTGTGTTCACAGACAATGAGCACATCTATATGGAGCTTGGCCAGAAGCTGTCCAAGTACTGTCCCAAAGAGTGGCGGAAAGAGGCCAGCAAGGTAGTACAAAAATATGGACACAATTAAATATAGACACACCACCCTTATACGTGATGTTTTATATTAAATATAGACACACCACCCTTATATATGATGTTTTATATTAAATATAGACACATTACCCTTATACGTGATGTTTTATATTAAATATAGACACACCACCCTTATATATGATGTTTTATATTAAATATAGACACATTACCCTTATATGTGATGTTTTTATGATGGCTAATGATGTGTGTTTTTGCTTCAGGGTATCGACCAGTTTGGACCTCCAATGATCGTCCACTTCAGAGCCCAGTATTATGTGGAGAATGGGCGACTGATCAGGTGATCACACACACACACACACACAGAGCTGTGTGTTTGTGCCTGAATTGAGGGTACAAACAGCCACAATGCTCAAATTAACCGATTCTCCCCATGTTCGTACCTCTCTCACTCTTCCTCTGTCTCATTTCTTTTTTACCTCCTCTCTCCCTCCCTTTCTCCCGCAGTGATCGCTCGGCGCGACACTACTACTACTGGCACCTGAGGAAGCAGGTGCTGCAGTCTCAGTGCATCCAGAGAGAGGAGGCCTACTTCCTGCTGGCTGCCTTTGCCCTGCAGGCAGACCTGGGCAACTTCAAGCGCAACAAGCACTTTGGCAAATACTTTGAGCCGGAAGCCTACTTTCCACCATGGGTGAGTGGAGCTTCTGCATAAGCACAAACTCTCTCACTCACACACACACATACACACACACACACACACACACACCCTTACACAAGAAGTATACAACCAATAAATACATACAAATAAGCACATTTAACATGTGCTGTGATGTATTATAGTGCAGATAAGCAGCTAAAAATTGCCGTTTTGTCCTTGAATGATCTGTTTTGTTATTCTAACCTGAACAATTCAGAAGAGAAATCCCAGATTTTTTTTTTAAGTCGAGCAGTGTGTGTGTGTGTGTGTGTGTGTGCAGACATTCATTAATCAAACTTAGACACTCCTGGACTCTCCTTGCTCCGGAAGGCAAGGGGGGATTTTTGGAAGTGGGACAGCAGGTTTATTTTAGCCACTCTAAGTAGCACACACACACACACACACGTGTGTGTGTGTATGAGAGAGAGAGAGAGAGAGAGAGAGATAGAGAATGGAGAAGGAGAATGTGTCACTTTTCCTCTATAAGTGGGAGGTGAGGGCCTCAGCACTTCTGTCCCGTCACCCCCATTCCAGCACATTTAGCTACCCCACCTCAGTCATTAGCCTCCTTCCTCTCCAGACACACACACACACACACACACACACACACACACACACACACACACACAAAGAGAGAGACCAAGAAACCACATGGATGGGGGCAGGAAATGTTTGGATGATCGCAAATTGGCCATCATTCAAACTCTCTCTCTCTCTCTAACTGGCTTGCTCACTTTCTCTCTGTGTGTCAGTCTCTCTCTCTTTCTCTCTCTCTCTCTCTTCCTCTCTCTTCCTCTTAATGCTTTGTGTACTCCGACCACTTCATGTAAACAGACAAATATTCCCTTAACTGTTTGTGTGTGTGAGAGCTGCTTTATTTAGTGTGTGTGTGTTTTTTGTTTGTGTGTGTGTGTGTGTGTGTGTTGGGTGGGGATGTTTGTGTGAAAGAGTGTCAGGACATTCATTAGTCTGATGGTTTATTTTTAAGACTAATGATGAATAATGATGTCTTCATGATATGCTTAGTTTTCACACACTTAGGGCCCGTCTACACAATGGTGGTTATTTTGAAACCGATTAATTAATTTTGTCGGTTAGGCCTTGCGTCTACACTACACTGGTATTTTAGGAGGCTGTAACTGATAGTTTTTGTAACCGGGTTCCGAAGTGGAATTTTTTTAAACCACCGGTTAACTTTTGCCGTGTAGACGGCAAAGCCAGCAATTTTATGACTACGTAGCCCCACCCCTCAACTCAGCCACAGCACTTGACCTGACACGCTGCTTGTCAGAACAAACCAAACCATTTGTTTGTCATATTAAAATGTTTTTTCTTTCATGATTTATGTGCACAAGGTATCAGCCTTTTGTGGCTAAGTTAGAAGCACACCGTTAGCTTAGTTAAACATTAGCCTACTACAACCTATGACTAACGCCCAGACCTAATGCAAAATGTAAAAGCATTTCAAGTTCCAAATAGCAGTCACATACCTTGAAAATGAACTTTATTAGTTTAACAGTTGAATTGAAAACCGAAGCATCTGTGGTCTCCTTATTTCATGCGACTGCTTTAACAATAACGAACGGTTATCTTCTATGGAAGATAAATGTGAAGCCTCTGCACGGCCGTCATGGCGCCATCGACTGGTCTGGCATATGCATTACAGCGCTTTTAGCCACTTTAACCTCTGTGTGTGCAAGCTTTTTCTTTACCTGTAAAAGGTGTGAAAGCGGTAAGAAAAAATACAGCCGTTACACACACACACACACACACACACACACACACACACACACACAACCTATGTAGGGGTGACCTTTTTGTGGGCACTGTAGTGAAGTCAAGCCTTCAGTATATTCACAGACACTTTGTTCACACACATCAACATACACACATGCACTGAAAGTATGTCTTACCAGGGTTTTGGAAAGTCTATTCCAGTCATGGATTATCAGGGAATTCTATTGTAGCAGTTTAAAATGTACTTGCCAAAATACATTAATTTAAGTATATATACTCTTTTGATCCCGTAAGGGAAATTTGGTCTCTCTTTATCCCAATCCGTGAATTAGTGAAACACACTCAGGACACAGTGAACACACAGTTAGGTGAAGCACACACTAATCCCGGCGCAGTGAGCTGCCTGCAACAACAGCGGCGCTCGGGGAGCAGTGAGGGGTTTGGTGCCTTGCTCAAGGGCACTTCAGCCGTGCCTACTGGTCGGGGTTCGAACCGGCAACCCTCCGGTTACAAGTCCGAAGCACTAACCAGTAGGCCAAATATATAAATATATTTTCACAGAATTGGTGTTTGTCTGGTTATTAGCTTTATTACTTGTTTGAATAGTTGTGGTTAATCCAACTTTGTTTATTCAATGCCCATTTATTCATCTCCCGCTCTAAAAAAGTAAAAGGTTCTCGATCGCTACGTGGCCGCTTTCAAATATTTGGTCGGTATATTGTACCATTCATTATATAGCAAGACATTCATTTTTTTGTCAGGGAAAGTCAGGGAACAGTCATGGAATTTAACATTTGACTTAGAGTGGGAACCCTGTCTTATTTACTACAAGCCATAACATGTTCATCACACTAATAGGTTGACCACACACACACACACACAGACACACACAGACAGACACATTAAACCTGTTCCTCTGTGTTGCAGGTGATTGCTAAGCGTGGCCGTGAGTACATCCTAAGGCACATCCCTAACATGCATAAAGACCAGTACGCCCTTACCGCCTCAGAAGCCCACCTCAAATACATCAAAGAGTCCGCCCAGCTGGACGACGTCACCGTGCACTATTACAGACTCTACAAGGTGTGTGTGTGTGTGTGTTGAGAAATGTCTAGCATTGCAGTATGAGGTTATCTGCTTTTTACTTATGGGCCCTATCATGACATTCTATAGTGCATTGTCACTCGTCAAAAGTCTTCAAATTTAGTAGGATGTCCAGTTCACATTGGGAGGGGTTTCGTTATCAAAAGTGGAGCGCATGGCGCAACAAGGTGTTCCTAGGTTTTTTAATCAGTCATATGGGTGTGTACTTGAATTTCCCCTGGGGATCAATAAAGTATCTATCTATCTATCTATCTATGTTTGGGGCGTAACATCATTTTAAACCAATGAGAATGACATCTGGCATTCCCTTTAACGGCGCAAAGCGCGATATGTCAAATAAATGCAACGGCGCATTTGAAGGAGGCTGCTTGTGAGACCGTATGAAATAGTAATTCTTAAACCATGCATTACTAAAACCTAGCATAGCCTTCACGCATTTGCACTCATCTATTATTTGAACTCATTGGCAAAGTGAAACTAACTTCACCAAGGTGTCAGTCAACGAAGACAGTTATATGCAGTTACTTTCACTATTGACTGACAATGGGTTGCCATCGAAAACATAGGCTGGAAAAAGCAACACTTACCCTAATATTGCTCAAATGACTGAATAAAACAACATATATCCTGCAGAGGAGTTGCTTATATCTCGTGACAGTGCGTCTTCAGCTGTGCTCCATACGTGTCTCTCGCCTCTCCCCTTATCACTTTTAACCGTCATTACCAATTTGCAAATGATGGTGAATAACTACTCATCATGAGATGTACAGTATTTCGTAATATCTTTATTCTAATTATGTTTCCCATTGTAATCGTGCAATTTGTAATGCTTTGCATGGACTTGCGCTGGTGTGCGTTCATGAATGATAGAAGGATGGTGTGTGCACCTGCCAATATGACTGTTGACATGCGCTCTTAAAATAGCATATGAACAATGCGCCATTGACTTCTGACCAGGTTTAGGTGGTGTATGATAGCGATTTTTAGACAACGCGCCAGGCCCCTCCCTAGGTTGTTAATTGCCACACCCCTGGTCGCAATGTTTAAAAAATAATCGTGCAAAATATTGAATTAAGCTTTGCGCGGGTGAATAACGAGCTTTACGCCATGCGCTGGAGCCCAAAATACAGCCCTATGACTTATTCATTTATTTCCATATCACTTTATTCTCTCTCTCTCTTTCTCTCACTCCTTCTCAGGATAAAAAAGAAGTTGAGGCCTCTCTCACTTTAGGGCTGACATTGCGTGGAATCCAGATATTTCAGGTAATTTATTTGTGTGCGTGTGTGTGTGTGTGTGCATGTTCTTGCGCATGCTAGAGGCCTTCATAACTGGCATGTTGAGACAGATATTTTTAGCTAGAACTTTTGTTATGTTTTGCAGCCTGTTTTGAGCTTTTGTTATGTTATGTTATGTTATTTTGCAGCCTGTTTTAAGCTTTTGTATGATCATTTAGAAGATATAAAGTCATTAGTTAATTGTTTCACCATGTCTCTCTCTGTGTGTGTATGTGTTTGTCTAAACAGAATGTGGGTTCAGTGCGACAACTTTTGTACGACTTCCCCTGGACCAATGTTGGCAAGCTGGTGTTTGTGGTGAGTGACGGAACACTCATGAGCTTCCTAATGTTTCTTGCCTTCCTCTGTCTGCTATATTCCTGCTCTGTGTTTCCAAAGGGGTTAGGCTGTGCATAGTTATACTTTTATAAGCTGTTTATGGTAATACAAGATGTGTGTGTGTGTGTGTGTGTGGGGGGTGTGTCTGCCTGATTGTGTGCATGCATATGCGATTTTTGGTTGATGTGTGCGAGGCTGGTGTTTTGTTGTGGAAATGTTGTTGTTGGATGACAGCTGATTTATCTCATTACTGTAAAACTAATCAGGGATTTGGGAAGAGTGTCCCTAGCCAAGAAAACGTAAACACACACACACACACACACATGGCCATCCACATGTTGACACACGTGCCAAAGAGCCTAGGGAGGAGTAATCTGCTCATGAACTCCAGATGTTGTGATGGCCAAAGTTCTCGTGGCGTGTGTGTGCGTCTGATGTGACTGTTGTTTGGGTTGTACAGGTGGGTTGGTCTCTGATGGAAGCAGCAGAGCCAGTAGTCTCTCAGGCTGAAGCGGTTGTTATGGGTCATTTGGATGTGGATGTGGTTTAGTACATACCATACCTGATTAAACATGCTGCAGCGCTTTGTACATATGAGATGTTGGCTATGGTTGTTGAGATGTTTGTGCTGTTTTTAGAAGAACTTAGGTCAGGCTTGAACTAGTGCTCCTTGTCTCTCTGGAATAATCAGGAAAACATAAAGGAGGAGTTAGTGTGTGTGTGTGTGTGTGTGTGTGTTTGTGGCATCAGTTTAGGAAAGGGTAAACAAACTGTCTGTGAAAACCAGCTGTGCGTTCTATTCATTGTGCTGAGTATAGCACAGGTGTGTGTGTGCATGCATGTGTGTGTGTGTGTGTGTTCATCTCAGCAGGATGACTTACACCAGCAGAGGGAAATAATGTTTCTGCTGACGACAAACACACAAAATCTCTTAAAGCTGTCTATAAACTGCCAGCACAGCTACCAATGAGCTTTAAAATGACAGCTTACCTTGGTGCAGTGTGTGTGTCTAGGCATGTGTGTATGTGTGAGTGAGTGAGTGAGAGAGTGCATGTGTGTGAACAGGGTAAATACAACTGCAGTGTGTGTGTGTGTGTGTGTGTGTTATACTCTTTTATTTTTAGATGTGGGACATTCGTCTGTATGGAGGAGGCCGTGTTCAGAGCCTGCGGGCTACATATACCCTCTCCATGTGTAGTGTACTGATGTCTGGAGTTAATGATGTCCAGCCACGCGGCTCTCTCAGGCTCTCTCATGTCTCTCAGGCTCGGTGTGCTGACGTGGACTTCCCCCTCCCCTACTTAACCTGTCTGCTCTCTCATCCCTCACACTCACGCCATCCTGTCTTCTAATCGCTCACCATCTCCATCGCTCTCCCTCTCTTTCATCCCTTTCTCCATCTCTCTCCCTCCTTTTCTCATATTCTCCATCTCTCTCTCCTCATCTATCTTCCTCTTGATCTCACTCTATCCCTCCATCTCTCTCATTGTCTGTGTAGGAGTTTGGTTAAAATATGCACTGCAGTAGAACGTGCTCGTTAGAAGCCAATGGACAAATGTCCCAGCCTTTGAAAAAGTATAGTGTCTTAAGGCCCATTCACACCAAGAGCGATAATGATAACGATAATTATAACTATAAATAAATATTGTTCTTATTAATATAAATGATGACGTTCACACATACACTATAACAATAACGACATGAAGAACGATATCGTTGGGGATCACTTTCAGGGCGATTTTCAGAATGATAAAAAGCTAATAGCCAATCAGAACCCATCGAATTTTAACCGTCACATTCATTAACACAAGGAGAGATTTTGTTTATCGTTGTTCAGTGTGAACGCTTTTATTGTTATGGTTGTAGTTATCGTATCGTTCTTGGTGTGAATAGGCCTTTAGGGGAGCTTTGATGAGCTTTGTTGGGGTATGGTGTTGATGTGTAAGGTGTTAGTGGCTATAGCCTGAGTGAGAATCACTGAGTGTTTTTATCCGACTTGATGTAGAAGAGTGTTTTTATTCAAAGTGTATTGTCTCTCTTTTTTCACCATCCTTCTGTTGATTTTCTATTCATAGAATGGTATAAACCTCGTTGGATGGTAGTTCTAACGTGTCTATATGTGAGAAGGTTAGACGGTGGTTCCATAAAGGAGTCCTCTCTCACTCTCTCTGTCCCCCGTCCCTCTCTCCGTGTCTGTCTCTCTCTCTCTTTCTCAGGGGAAAAAGTTTGAGATTCTGCCGGATGGTCTGCCGTCTGCACGGAAGCTCATCTACTACACGGGTTGCCCCATGCGCTCGCGCCACCTCCTCCAGTTGCTTAGCAACAGCCACCGCCTCTACATGAACCTGCAGCGGTACTCAAGCAGGTCCGCCGCCTGGAGGAGAATGAAGGTACAGCACACCTGTGTGTGTGTGTGTGTGTGTAAATTGTTAGTAAGTTTATATATGTGTGCAGTCTGTAAGCACAACTATAATTATTATGTGTGATTGGATGTATTTGCAACTTTTTGTGTGTGTTTGCAGTTTTTTGCATTTAGGAAGTTGAATGTGTGATGAGTGTTTGTGTGTGTGGTGCTGAGTTAGGTGAATGTATGCTATAAATAGTAGGTGCTACCATCGGCATGCTGAGGTCAAAGAAAATGTGCTGAGAAGCACTATGCTGTATGTTGGTCCATGTGGTGACATGGGAATGTGTTTGTGAGAAACGAAGAGGAGGAAAGGGTTGATTTCACTCTTCAGAAAAGAGGCAGCCTTTGATATTTTGTGTTTGATGAAAGACTGACCATGTAATGGCTTATGTCATGTGACGCCCAACATAATGTTTATGTAAGTGGTGTTGATAAGTGGGAAAGATTATATATTATATGATATTATATATTCACGGGGGTCTGGTGGTGGTATGTATTCAAACCTACTCATCTATTTTTATATAATAAAAGCTGTATCATATATTGTGTACTTGAGGAGTGAATTATTGTTTGTGTGTGTGTGTGAGAGAGAGAGAGAGAGAGAGAGAGAGAGAGTATGATTTAACCTCTCCCGTCGGTTTCTCCCGTCTCCAGAGAAGAAGCAGTACCGCGAGTCGTACATCAGCGACGCGCTGGAGCTGGACATGGACCAGCTGGACGGTCGCTCGCGTGCCAGCGGCAGCAGCATGGGCAGCGTGTCGCGCCACAAAGCCTCTCGCGCCACTCCACCGCCAGCCACGGCAGCTCGCACACGTCCGGCGTGGACATGGGCAGTTTCCGCGTCCCCCACGGGCCGCCACGGCCCCCGCTGCGCACAGGCAGCTCGTCCACCAACAGCCACGCTAGCACGCACACGTCCGGCGAGAGGCGCCGGCAAGGACCGGGTGCTGGATGATGATGACGATGATGGTGAGGACGAGAAACACACACACAAACACACACATACCTGGTTGTTGATGGGAGTTACACACACAGAACATTAGACACACATTGAATGTACATTGATTGTTTGATTGATTGATGGTTGGTTGTGAATGTTGTGATGTTTGTGGCTGCAGAGATTGAGATGCTGGTGGATGACCCTAAGGACTATGAGGAGCTGCATGAGCTGGCACTGGAGCTCAACCAGGACCTGTGCATCCACATCACTGAGGACATGCTCACCTCCAGCCAGACCAATGGATTCTCAGGTACACACACACACACACAGGAGACACTTACATGTCCACTCATGGACACAGATGATTCACTTGACTGTTGTTGTTTGTGGCTCACGTTGCTGTTTGTTTGTTTGTTGTTCATCATGGCAGGTCTTGTGGTGAAGGATGTGAGCTCCTCAACCTCCAGCTCCTCAGAGACGGTGGTGAAGATGAGGGGACAGAGCATTGAGTCCCTACCACAGGTAACACACACACACACCCACACCCACCCTAAGGCCCAGACATTTTGATTATATGACTTGATAATCCTGATTGACAAGTGGTAGAGCATGCCAGTGCAATCGAAATGGAACATGCAAATTGTTGTAAAACTAGATCTACCGCAAAGCGGTACAAAATATGACCTGCCGCTCAGTCCTGCACATTCTCTCCGCAAAAATAAATAACACAATTTTTCTCCATCTTGCTACTTTTGTGTTTTGTTATGTAAATGAGTGTGTGCATAGTGTGTTTGTTTTTGTGTATATGTGTGCTTCTCTGTGTGTGTTCGCTTGTGAGTGTGTGTGTGTGTTTATCTGTGTGTGTTTATCTGTGTTTCGCTAGTGTGGTGGTCATAATAAGTGATCATGGTCATGAAAATAAACCCTAAAGCCTTTTTTCTCTCCCCCCACATTCTTTCACTCTTTCTTTCTCTCTCTCTTTTCATCTTCTGTATTCTCCCCCTCTCCTGTCTGTCAGACGGTTGTGTGCAAGAAGGGGCAGGGCTCCACTGACCGCCACAGCCAATCGCTGGATGATGTGCGGCTCTACCAGCGCAGCGTCTCGGAGTGGGCAGATCTGTGCCAGGACACCGCCCACAGCTACACTTTCGGCTGCGCCCAGGAGCTGGACGCCGTCGCTACGGGCTACCAGGGCCTGGCGGAGCAGTGTGCCGGCATCCGCACCGACCCGTCGGCCTTCCCCATCAAGCGCACCAATAAGTACTTCTCCCTGGACCTGACCACGGACGAAGTGCCCGAGTTTGTGGTGTGAGTGACTGCAGTGGAGATGGAGGAGGAGCGGAATGGACTCACTCACACACACACACACACACACACACACACAGAGATTCCTGTCGCTAACTCCTTGACAAACTCATACACGCATTCACCTGTGTTCTATCGTGTGTCGTCAACATGCCCCCCAACCCCCCCCCGCATCACAGCCACACACTCCCGCATCACAGCCACACACTCCCGTCATCTCTGGAGGAATCAGATCAGAAATCTACACTCCAAAGACGTGATTGAGGTCGTAGTCTTTGGAGCGTGGTAGAGCTGGTAATCAATCTGCGCCGGGATTGGTTGTAGATCCACAGAGCTGGAAGTCTAGGAATGGGAATTGCTTTGAAAAAGGAGTCGCAAGGGAAATAATGGGAATTTTCCCATCAGTATCAATTTCATATTATGGATTATATATGAATTCTATATATGAAAAACTGCATCTTTAAAAAAGCATGAACTTATGATGAGAAAAAGGTGTGTGTGTGTGTGTGAGAGAGAGAGAGAGAGAGAGAGAGAGAGAAAGCAAGCAAGAGGGAGAGTTAATCCCTACATGTATCCTTTCCTCTTATATCAAGTACATTTTGCATCTGTATTAAGTGCCAAGAATCATGAACATCACACACATACAAATGAGAAATGAATTTGTATGAGCTATGAACCAAAGACTGTCTTCAGTGAGATCCTTGGGATTTGAGCTGACAGAATGATACACAATGGCTCACCAATGAAATAACTGTCACGTAACCACAGTAACGGTACCGCCAATGAGATTGGATGGATTTCGGGTAACTCCTCTTGCAGCGCTGAGGAACGGACATCTTTGTTGGTCAACTGGGATTTGGAAAAAGACTTGTAATTGGACCTTATGAAATGATTGCTAAGAAGAAGGGGGCAGTGGGTGGATGGTAGAAGCTATGTCCACTTCTGACTGTTCCAGGATGTGTGTAGTGCCAACAACCCCATCCCACCCAACGTCACCCCCACTAACTCCCACCCCCACCCAGCCCCATCCTGACAGCAGACTGCCATAACCAAGCCTCTAGTGCCTTTGAAAATGCTATGCAGGTCCTGTGACCATTAATACGCCTTGACAATCTCACACACTTATTCTCTCTCTCTCTCTCTCTCACTGCTTGTAAGCCATTTCATTTAACTTAAGGCAGCAATATGAGATTCATGCTCCTTTTCGTGACCCCTCTGTATGGTCCACACACACACCATACAGACAGTCGTAGAGAACTCCACTGAGAGTAGATCAATGGATTCCAGAGAGTGATGTCATTCCCAGCCTCTCCTGGTTGAAAGGTGATTGGGTTTGAGTAGGAGTGTGTGACACACATGTTAGGTCTAGGGTTGCAAAGTGGCGGAAAATTTCCGGTAAATTTGGTGGGGGAAGCTGGGGAATTTTGGAAATATTCCAAATTGGAAACTTTCATGGAATTAAAGGAAATTATGGGAATTAATGGAAATGTATGCGAATTAACTGGGAATTTTTGGTAATTCCTACTGTTTCATATACAGACATTAACATTTTGTTTCGCAATAAGCAATATGATTTGTTTGTTCGTATTTTTGCTTAGCTTAGCATACAACGCTAGCTACCATGCTAGCAGGAATCCCATTCTCTGCCTATGGTTTACTAGCGTGCTAAGATAGCAACACAGAAACCACTGAACAGCCCAAGATACACCATGCCACTTAACAACAAAATCCAATTGGTTGGAACATTGACTGACACTCAGTTTGTTCAGTTAGAATCCCAGAAAATGGTAAAACAAATAAAAATACAATGACAACATACCACCCCAACCAAACCTTATAGATTATGTAAGTTATATATAAGTTGTCAAGCTTAATTAGACAGATTAATCGTCCCATTACAGTTCATGCAAAATGACGTACACCCATTTGAATGAGGACAAAGTGACGACAAAGCCCATAACTGGGAATCACCAAAGGTTTCACACCAGTTATTCCCACATGAGATGACATTTTCAGAATTAGCCCCATGCACATGAATCACCATAGGCTTTATGTCTAGTAGCCTATGGGATTGCATGGGATTATGCAGGGTAGAAATTTGACTGAAATTGCATTAAATCAGGTTGTTTTACCTAATATTAAGCTGCAAGATGGGGTTTTGTCCACTACATTTAAGTTCCCTGTTATAGACTAACTTGCCATATTAAAAATTCCCAGTTTATTCCCATTAATTCCCGTTTATTTCTGTATATTCTCGTTAATTCCCATGGAAAGTTTCCAACTTTGAAAATTCCTGGAATTTTGCAACCCTAGTTAGGTCCCATTGCTGCCTGACTGGATGGGTGTGTGTGTGTGTGTGTGTGTGTGTGTCTGTCTGTCCCAGAGGCGGGATGTGTTGATACTTGTTTGGCTGTTGATGAGCCAAGTGAATTCCACAAAATGGAGAAATGTTGACAAAGCCTGGAGACTGAGACTTTTCAAATCCATAACCTCTCTTTCTTTCTTTTCTTTCTTTCTTTCTCTTTATCTCTCTCTCTCTTCTTACTTTTCTTACTCTTTACCTTGTTTTTTTTTTCTCCACTCATTCAGTTATTTCACTCAGAGCACTCTTTTCTCAAAGGTGACTAAGCTTGTTAGTTTTTTTTTTTCTTCTTCAGAGAACACCTGTTTTTAATTGAGGCCATCATATTGAAGTATTTTTGCATAAAGATTGATTTCCCAGATAAGAGAAGTGTCTGTGGCTTTGTGTGTGTGTGTGTGTGTGTGTGCGTGTGTATGCGCGTGTGCTTGCTTGCTTACATGCACCCAGTATTACGCAATATAATTGTGGAAGTTTTCACTCACCATCTGTAACAACATTTCTGTTTTGTAGCATCATCAGATCTGCATCCTTTAGAAGTTCAAATGACACACTGAGGTTTCCGGAAAAAGAACACGGAACACACACACACACACCAGCTCTCAGTACAGCTCTTTTTGTTTCCTCAGGATAGTGGTACTTAGGTCTGGGGATGTGGCTCCTGGATGACAGTGTTAAACTCATAACATAATTTCAGTTTTGCTGACCCACAGTAGTTGGTTTTCAGAAACACACAAACACAACTGTTCAAAAAGTCAGAATTTATATCTACATGTTATTTCGAAGCAAAATGTTGGATCACTATACTCAAAATCAACATTTTCATTAATGTTGCAGTATGATATGTGGTCTTGATTTTCAGGTTTCAGTTGTCCCGTTTATTTCTATCATTGATATGATTTTTGGTACTGACAAGTAAATGCACCGTTTGTAAAAACTATTCATCATAAAGATCGACAGATCAGTTGGTCCAGAGGAACATTATACACCATGCCTGTTTACTCACGTAGAAACAAAGATTTCTGAACTTGTCCTCACAGAGAAATCCATAAAGGTACAAGGAACCCAGTCAGTGCTTAGTGGCCCTGACTGTAGGCATATGCAGAATCTTACGGATTCTTCCTTCTGAGAGTTCTCTGTAGAATACTTCTCCGAAGAGGCTAGAGGAGTGGAATGTTTTAAGAGTAACTGAGAGCCTTCATATTCACTCTGTCCCACACACACACACACCACATTAACGTTCTTTTCCCAAAAACAAAGATAAAGGTTACCTCTTAAGTTCTGCTCTTGAGGAGATGGAGAGAAGGGGAAGAAGAGAGAGAGGGAAAGCTTTTCTTGCCCCAAAACTAGTTGAGTTGGTTGGGATGTGATGCCGTCGCTTGGCAGCATTTGATCATCCACCCATCTTCATGCGCACTAACGCAGCAATAAGATGCTGGTATGGACTGCACCACACCAACCCATGTGGTACCACCTGCCACAGCATGGTGGAGAAAGCCTGCATGAACTCTTAACCACCACTAGTCGAACACAAAGCGTGAAGAGTGTTTAACATTCACATGGGAATCGTTGCATTTCTAACCAGAGAAGGTTGTGTGGCCATCTTTGTTGTTTTTTCGTTGGTCTATTTTGGGCAGTTCAACCAAGGGAAAAAGTGTTTGTTGGATTTGTTGCTTACTATTATTGTGGTAGTAGTAGCTATATTGTACTTGTAACAAACCTCTGAAAGCACGACTGGTGCGGGCCTGGCTCACATCCGTTTCAGGTCCGGCTGAGCATTTTTTGCTGTTGCTGACTTTCCAGAAATGACAAAGGAGACTATAAAAGTAATATTACTTGTTCTTTCATCAATGCTAGGCGTAAAGCCATAGACTTAACAGTCTGGATCTGTGTGTACAGAAAAAAAAACATGTTGTCTGTGATTTGTGTGTTGACCTGTACACATTGTTGTATATGGATTCAGTAAGAATGAGTGTGTGGATGTGTGTGTGACAGAGAGGTAGCGTGTGTCTCTGCACCAAGCGTTCACCGTCCTTTCTGTGAAAGGAAGTCCCTTCTGGAAGAAAAAGTGAAATTATTTCTTTAATGTACTCTCTCTCGCTCTCCTGTAGCCCTTCTCTGATTTTTTCATTTTGTCTGACCCTTTTGTGACAAAGCTTTTGTTTCAAATAATGAAGTCTGATCAGTGCCTTTTGGTGCTAATGTCCTCAAACCAATACTCAATAAAATAAAAAATACCTGCATTTGACCAGCTTGTCTGTTGGTGTTTTTCCTTAAAGGCAAGTGACCTACTGCTGAAAATAAAATAAATGAAATGTTAGTCCCATTTAAGAGTTTGAGTTTAAACCAAATTATGTTGAATATGCAATGCTGAATGGCATTCTCAGTAATAATAATACTATCATTAGTGTCAGTAACATTCCATAATTCTGGAACACTCCTGTGAAAATGACATGATGAATACTTTTTCATGGTTGTTATGAAAGTCAACATCACCTTGTGACTCTCGCCCCTGTAATTGTGTTTTATGTGGACGTGTCACCCTCTGCTGGAGGTTTGTTCCTATTGCCAACTCATGAATGAGCCAGGCTATAAAGGGTGAGTAGCCTACAAACATTTTCTTTGTACAAATGTATTTGCTTCCCTAAAGAAAGGTACATAAAATGTATTTACAGATTAACCTCACATTCATAATGTAGCAAACAGGCGTACATGGATCAGAGTCTGACCATCAACTAAAGAAGTAGCATTTTAAGTTTCATATATCGCTATAGAGATGAAACATATTTGAAGTTCTTAAGGAAAAACTATCATGAAACGATTATGCTTTTACATATTACTTTTTTGCCATTAATGAAAAAAATGTTTCATTATAAAATCTATGCATTTTGCCCATGATTTGGCAGCCCACTTCAGACAGATTGTGATGATCTGCAAATCAACCAAACA
This sequence comes from Alosa alosa, assembly GCF_017589495.1. Classification (NCBI taxonomy): domain Eukaryota; kingdom Metazoa; phylum Chordata; class Actinopteri; order Clupeiformes; family Clupeidae; genus Alosa; species Alosa alosa. Next base: position 16,856,173 of record NC_063207.1, on the reverse strand, counting down.
CATATTTATTTGATAATAGAACATGGACAACATGTTAAATGATCACATTGAGGTATTCTACTATTTTATGAAAAATATAAGATTATTTTCAAATTGATAACAGCAACATGTCTCAAAAAAGTTGGGGGCAATAAGGCTGGAAAACTGTGTGGACAAAAAAATGGAACAATTTCAGAATGCTCCTCATGTAAAATTGCAAATAATTTGGGAACATAATCATCTATAGTAGCCTACATATAATTAAAATATTCAGAAAATCCTGAGATTACTCTACACAACGGAAAGGGCTGGAAAACAATATTGGATGGCCGGCGAAGCGAGATTTTTAGATTTTGCTGTCTCGTCTGTTCTACAAGGTATTGGCAGTGCAATAACTTTAAAAGACAAAAAGAATTACAGTGATTAAGGCATTTGTCAAGAAGAATGATGTCTGTGCTGTTCTCTCAACAGGATTAACATATTTTGTTGCTCTGATTGGTTGTAGGTCTATCCAATTGCCTGCAGAGGCATTTTTCTCCCCTGTGTCTGACACATGCCCCAAAGGGTAATCAGGCCCAAATGGTGTGACAAAATAAAAGACACAAGGTAGAATAATTTAAAGGCATATTCAGAATTTATAACTCAGTGCAGTTGGCAAAAGGCATCTGTGAACAGTTTGGTCTTAAGTCTAGATTTAAAACTGGGTACAGTTGGGGCCTTGTTGGGGCCTTTTTGATGTCATCCAAAAGTTGGTTCCGGAGCTGAACCGTATAGCGGCTAAAAGCTGCTTCACAATGTTTAGTTCTAACATCAGGTTTTACTAAGAGGTTTTTCTTCTGAGACCTGAGAGGTCGAGAAGGTGTGTACTGCTGAAGCATGTCTGATAGGTACAGTATTTAGGTCCTGTTCCATTTACTGACTTATAAACAAGCAGTAGTGCTTTAAAGTCATTTTTGTAAATTACTGGAAGCCAGTACAGGGACTTAAGAATTGGAGTAATGTGGTCAGTTCTTTTAGTTTTTGTGAAAACCCTTGCTGCTGCATTTTGTACCACCTGAAGCTGTTTGATAGTCTTTTTTGGAAGGCCTGTGAAAAGCCCATTGCAGTAATTAACCCTGCTGAAGATAAATGCATGAATGAGTTTTTCTAAATCATGTTTTGACATCAGCCCTCTAAGTTTGACAATAGTTTTGAGGTGGTAAAAAACTGATTAAGTCATTGTTTTTTATTGCTTTAGTCATTGCTTTCATCACTGTCAATTAATACACCAAGATTTTTAACAGTATCCTTTGCTTTCAACCCTTTTGTGTCAAGGAGAGTGGCAACCATAAGTCTTTCCTCCTTTTTACCAAATATAATTACTTCAGTTTGTCTTTGTTCATCTGAAGAAAATTGAGGCATCCAGTTGTTCATTTGTTCAATATAATATATAGCTGACTGCTGGCAAGAACTTTTGCAGGGTCTCTACCCTGGAGAAGCAGCCATCCTAGGCCAATTTCCACCTAGGGCAGACCGAGAGTGGGGCAAGGCATGCAATTTGCCGTCAAGCCAGCATGGGACCCACGCCACCGTTCCAAGGAAATGTTAAGCTCCCAAAGTTGGATGCTGTTATGAGTCTGAAATACTAGTGTGGAGATGGGCAAGTGAGGGTTCTCCTTCCTTGCTGGTCAAACCACTACCTCAGCAAGTGTGGAATGTGGGGAGGGCATTGATCCCTAGAGGGGATATGTCCCCATTCGTCTGTGTAATCTCCATCCCTATCCTCTAGAGACTGCTCCAAGGACCACCATTGCGGGACTTCAAGAAGTGTCAGCAGAGGATGTCCAGGCTCAACGGGTGCTGTAGCTGCACTCCAAAGGTGCTGGGACAGTAGCGGTCATGATAAGCAGTATCAGTACCACTCAAACTGACTCCTCTTCGATTATCTCGATTTCAGGTGAGGGACTGACTGCTGACCAACAACAGAGAACAACAGCCCTGATGGACCGGTGGGGAGTGGCATTTGCCCAGCACAAGGAAGATTTTGGGCGGACGGGGGTCATACAATATCCTAGCCAAGAACGATACCAGCCTGTGCCACCCAGCATGTACCCTGAACTCCACAAGCTATTGAAGAACATGTTGGAGAGTGGGATATGTCAGGAGAGCTCCAGCCAATGGTCCACCCCATTGTGCTGGTGAAGAAAAAAGATGGCTCCTGGCACTTTTGTGTGGATTACTGGAAGTTCAATGCGGTAACTCAGAGATGTATACTGAAGAGTTTCTGATGTGTTTGCAGAAGGCTGAATGGCATTCCACGCTGGATCTGGCCACTGGCAGGTTGAAGTTTGCCCAAGGGACAGAGAAAAGACTGCTTTTATGGCCCCTATTAGTTTGTACGAGTTTGACAGTATGCCCTTTGGGTTATGTAATACCCCTGCTACCTTCCAGCGGCTAATGCAGCAATGTCTAGGGGGGATGATCAGCAAAATCGTTGCTTATTTATTTGAATGTTGTGATTGTCTACTCCCCAGATTTCGACAGCCACCTGCCAGATCTAGTGGGTGTGTTCCAGCATCTGCTCAAGATGGGGCTGAAGTTGCAACCCAAGAAATGCCGGTTCTTCCAGCGACAAATGACCTACCTTGGCCATGTGGTCAGTCAGGAGGGGGTAGTGACAGACCCAGCGAAGACTGCAGTGGTGGAGCAGTGGGAAGCTCCCAGCACCATCAATCAATTGCGTTCCTTCCTTGGCTTTATCGGGTATTACTGCCCATTGGTCCAAGACTTTGCAAAGATCGCAGCACCACTAAACTGACTCTTGCAGGGGTACAAATGTGGGGAAGAACACCCCGAAGTGTGGAGTGCTAACTGTGAACAGGCTTTTCTCCGGTTGAAAATTGCCCTGGTGAGTGCCCCAATTTTATGCAGATATTATTACTTTTGCCTGTACACTGATGCTAGCTTGGATGGGCTAGGGGCAGTCCTGTCGCAGGTGCAGGGTAATTGCATAAGCTAGCCTACACCCTACAGAGAAAAATGATCTGGACTATAGTTTGTTTAAGTTGGAGCTTTTGACCCTAAAATGGGCCATTACTGAGAAATGTAAAACTCTGGAGTGGTACTATTTATCAGACAGACTCAAGGCCATATAACTCAAGATAGTTCAGTTAGAAAATTGGTAGTAGGCTTCATATATTAGTGATACCATATAAAAATACACATAAATATACATACATAAATATACCGACATATACGTATACATATACATCCACATATCAGTCCGGCATACCGGTAGCTTAGGACATACCTGTCGTAACTAGGTAGGAGGAGCACTAAAGTTTACAGGTCACACCCCACCGCAGACAGTACTCATCGGAGCTAAAAGAGAATGCATACACATTGTGTTACAATCAGACAGCTAGAAACAGTGTAAAACAACTGTCGCGGTTGGCATTGTACCTTGTTGCACCTGAACCGTGTAGGTATCACTCGTCACACGCTTGCCCACAACGGCTACTGTCTACCCAGAGACTACCACGGCTCAGTCAGCATCTGCTCCCCAACGCACTATAAACACAAACATTTACTTGCTAGCACCTAGCACAGGCTAACCCCCAGTGAAATAAGAAGCAAGAAAACGCTTAACGTATCTTAACACTCCAACGCAGCACCCAAACCTCGGCTACATCCAACAAAGCGAGGGATAAAAGGACAATATGCCGGTCTAAGGACCCCAGGAGTCTATATATATGCCTGCCTCAAGGTGTTCCGTGGTTCAATCAGTGCCCATCCCACCTGCAATTAATGACGTAATTGGAGCCTGAGAGAGTGTGTAGGCAAGGGAGAGAGTGAGTTTAAGAGAGAGAGTGTAAGAAAAACACTTAGGGATCCTACCCCTAACCCGGCCCACAGGTTATACTGATATTCTGTCCTGGTGAGTAGGTGGCGACCGTAAGTCGATTGAACAGGGAAGATGCAGTCCAACGGGAGGTGGAAGAAGACTGGGCCCACCGGCAACAGCAAGACCCTGAATCGTGCCAGCTGGGAGACTAGGAGTGTGGCCCTTCAGAGGTGGTTGCGAGAATGGTCTCAACTGGACAGCAAGAATGGAGAACTGCAGAGGAGATGGACCAGCATCACTTGCAATAGGACTAAGCAAGTTGCTAATAGTAGGTAGGAACACTGAACTTGTTGAGAGCTAGGTCGTGGCACATTCGCTAAACTCTACAAGTAGCATAGTTAGTTAGCTGTTTGCTTGCAAACCTTAATGCCAATCTCTAGGTATAGTGAAGGGTATGTGATGATGTGGCGCTATTTTAATTCCAAAGGCCAAGGGAACTTTATCAGGATGCATAGTATCCTGGATCCATGAAATAACTGGCCTTTAAAAAATAAAATCTGCCTGGAAGGGTGCCAATTTATGACCCTGTATTTTAAGGGAACATTTATTTATTTATGATACATTATTAATCCAAAGAAAATTGGTGTCCTTAAATGATATTTCCAAACTGGCCAATAATTCTTTAAAATGCATGGAAAATAAACATGCCTGAGTTCAATGGCTAATACAGAAACATTGTTCTCATCTGTGAGAGTGAAAGTAGACTACTACAATGGACTTTGTGGATTGAAGGAACCTGCACTGTGGATTTGTATAATGAACTCTGATCAGTAGTAACGTTAAACTAACTGCATTAGCGCGAATCGGCAAGCTAACGTCAACGTCACCTGCCATCTGATCATAATAATATAATAATAATAATATAATAATAATAATAATAACGCTTTCATACCAGAATGCAGCCATCTGATCATGGCAAGTCAGTTTTCTTCATTGCTGGGGCTGTTTTGATCCACTCAGCAACACATCAAAAAATATAGAAAATGGCGCCATAAGACTGGCAGCCTTAACCCGGCTTTTGGCAAGGTATTACCTTGAGCAGAACCTGACTTAATAGGGGGATGTTTTCCCTTTGGGACATTGCTTTTGGTATACCAAGATGGGGGAAAAATTAATGGCTCCAGGCAGTGTTCGAATTATACCGTGAGCTTCGGGGGGTACAGCTATTTCGACTGGTGACGTCACTCTCCATTTTATGTAGGCTCACACACATGATTTTACACTTGTGGTTCACAGTCAATTTTCCTTCAAAATATAGGTCATATGACCGTGGCTGGCTGGCCGACAAGTTAAAAGAAACTAGTCTTAGCAAGCACAATATACCTTACACGTTATGGAAAGGGTTGAATGTGGGTTAACACTGTTTCAAGATGCGCCCCGTGCGTAAAATTGCGTGCCACAGTCAAAAAATATTTTTTGATATAGCAGTGCAATGCAAACATGGAAATGCATACAGACCAATAGCACGGAAATTGAAAGACCCAGAATTGTTTACAGATGGGCCACATAAAGTCTCCCGTTTAATAGCCAAGTTCACCTAGCCTAAAACAAGGCCTGCCTTTGGTTCATTTGATTGTTTTTTCTTGGATAGCCTAAGCCTACCAAACATCAAGCAAATAAAAAAAATGACCTGTTCACGGTTGGAAAACAAATATCTTCACGTTGTTTAGACTAGGTAATTCATATAATGTAGCCTAGGCAACTCATATAATGTGCGCCTGGTGTTATATCACAAAACGTTTGTGCAGCGATACGCTTTTAAGAAAGGCTGATCTCTAATAATGGCAACGAGGAAAGACATTTCAGGTCCATTATAGGATTATTATATGTTCACGTAGCGTTTCAAACAAACTGCAGGTAACGTTGCAATTATGGGTGTATGGGCATTTGCTTAAAAAAGGTTGAGAACCACTAATCTACATGCAAAATTCCCTGAATATAAGTGCAAATTCCCTCTTGTTAAGACATTAATGCACAAAATGATAAATCGCCTCATTAAACCTCTCCCCGTGTTACAGTAGTATATCTATGGAACTCCTACTATGGCATGTCATTGTAGCCCTGATTTTTAAGCTAAGCAGTAGCGATGGTCGTGGCCGCTGAGTGGAAGGGAGACCTCCGGTTAAACCATAGCGATCTTGCTACTCAATGTTTTTCTAAGGTTGGCTTTCACTATGTTATAAAGGCAGTGAAATATTAGACAAATGGCCAGTTGGCCACCACTTAACCCATTCGTATATCAGGCTTTTGCAGCCTACATTGTGCATTTGTTTTAACTCGTCAGTATTATATCATAGCAAAGAACACAGTCTGTACGTACCAGAGAAATGGTACAGCCCAATGGGGGTGAGGGTTTGAAAATCGTATTTCATTAGATTATATCCTGAATTGTTAGCCTAGAAATCTAGACGCACCCTAGCGGCAGCAAATTACATCTGCTTCCAGGGCTAGTCTAGCAACTCTCCGTTGGCTTGTGAGCTCGAAAAATTAAACTTCTATCAGGCCAATCAAATCGTGTATAGAGTCGTTAGGTGGGCTGATGGCAGAGTTGCAACGGTTTGGCTTGAATTCCCTGCTACTTGAAAACAAAGAAGATGGATGTTGCTGTTGGCCAACAGTGTGACACAAGTTAAGCTTGTTTTAAGATGGCAAAAGTTTGAACTAGCCAACTAGCTCCGCTGGTAGGAAAACACATGGGACTCAGCGCTGTCCTATTGCGTGCAGAGGGAATTTGAAAGACAACCGATTATCCCGCCCCTCGGACTGAGCACTGCGAACAGTGAGTGCCCACCCAGATAGCAAACATACACTGGGACGGAACTGGGCCACACCTACCACAACGTCCGGCACAGATCTGCATAATGGACCTGATCCGGCGTCCAAACGCACATCGGTCCAAAATTGGTCTGGATCCGTTTGACGGATCTGGCACCAATAAGGGCTAAGACTGGCCAAGTTCCGTGATGGTAGTTTGTTTTTTGTTACTGACGTGTTCCAGATCTGTTTATCATATGCAATACGGGTCCGCTTATTAAAAGCGTGGTAATGCCCGGTTTATCAGACATCAGCCGGCTTTATTTGACATGTGAAATGTGATTGGTAATTAGGGCTAATTATCCTGAAAAATCTGTTTGCTACACATTTGCTAACAGGTTCGTTATAGGTTCACCCAGGCTAAAGTTCGTAACGTTTTCCCAACAGCTCAACTGATAAACATAAGCTAGGCTACAAACACAAGGGGGGTAAGAAAACTTTACACATAAGTGTCTTATTATTTTTTTTATTCAACAACCTGCCTGTAGAAGTGCCATCCCAGACAAAGTTTAAGTCGTGTTAATTCCACTGTTCCCATCGATATTCAGGCTGTATTCCTCAGTCATCTCCATGGTCAATCTGAAACAACACAAAATAAATATTAGCCATTTATTCCTTTTTGCAAATAGCCTAAGTCACAATTACTCATTTTTTATCATCAGTGATCCTGTTAGCGTTATCACTGTTTTTTCCAAAATAGTTATTGTGATGGCTGTTTTGTTTAAGTTAAGCTAGTTGTTGTTGCTGGAAAATAATAGTAAAGTTATCAATCGCTCGGTTGCTTGTTGTTGTCTCTGAATAAACCAACAGAGATAAAAAGCAGATACTACCTTGAAAAGTTGGGCTGTCCTAGTCAACCCCAGGCTGGCAAATCATGTCAAAAGATTGATAGTGAGCAAATCAAAGATCCTTGATTAACATTACTGCTTGGACTTCTGCATGCGTGGCAAGAATATGGGGTTGTTTCATAGCACTGTTAGATCTGACACAAACAACAATTGACTACTTTTACCACTGCTAGGTATTAATAAAAATAATGAAACAAACATATGATCAATATTGAGCCAACTATATCGTCTTTTCCAGCCTTACTGTAGAAATGAAGTGGCCATGGGAGCAAAGTGCACCCCCATGGTTTCTAAATTTGTGCCATTCCAAAACACCTTTTTTTTTCTTTAGCAGTTAGTTGACAATGAAGTAGGGAAAGGACAGTCAATTTAGCAGAATCAGCACCTTAATTAAAATCATTACCACCTGGGTCTGCTGTGAAAAAATGGTCCTTCGGCTCATATCCGTATCACAGGTTTGGGCCAAATCAATGTTTTGTATTTTAAACGCTTCTCCTGACTTCCAGTTGAGTTGCGGAAATTGGACCTGGGACAAATCTGTAAACCGGTGATAAAACAGCATTGCTAGCAGAGCTGAAACCTGTATCAGGTGCAGACCTGGCCCACAGTCAGATACCGTATGTCCGCTACAGGCGGATCTAAAGGCTTTTATGCGGATCCGGCCCAAAGGAAATTGCTATCTGGGCAGACACTACATTTTAATGTGGGTCTGGCTCGTCAGGCTACTGAATTGTTGGTATGTGATGGTAATACTGTATTTAATTACATGCAATATTGGATAACAAAGTTTATTAAATTTTTTCAGTACCTCCCAAACTATTATTTTTAGTGCTGTCAAACGATTAAAAATTTTAATCATGATTAATCGCTGAATTCCTATAGTTAATCACGATTAATCACATATTTTATTGCATGATTAAAATTCTATTATTTTGCATTTCTGAACTTTCCAGGAGTCCATGTTAACAATATAAAGCAATTATTGTGTATCTTGATTATGATTCAAATGAAAGCAAAGCAAGTTACTTCATTAACTTAACTTTAAGTAGGTCTATTTGATTATTTCAAATCAAATTTCAAAAGATGTGCAGCAGACCTGAGGCAACACAATATATTCTTCAGAAATATAGCTAATAAAGAGCATAACAAACATTATCTTTGAGTTCAGTTGAAAATAAGAAACTTTTCGACATGAGTGCACTGCCATTTTATAGGCCTACAGTCTATGGTGCACTGTCACTTGCCACACACATCAAGGGCGCGGGAAGGTGGGTGCTGAGGGTGCTGAGATAGATTTAAAAAAAATATTATACATATTTTTAAATAATTACTAATTCGCTGTCTGACATTATTTATATTTTTGTATGTGAAATGATGAGTCAAATAGCAAAAAAGGGTTATGGATAGGTTCGAATATAGGCTACTAAAAATTAACAGTTATAGAGATCAACGTGAACGTGAGTCAGTTACTGTAAGAACCGTAGCGTGGTTTCATCTATGTGATAGCGATCAAGTGTGTAGGCCTATGGTTGATATAGGCCTACACTTATATGGATAAGCTGAAAGAAACTTTAATTGTGTTTTACAGTTTTGCAAAAATAATAAATGCATAGCTAGTGAAATCATTCACTATCTAGTAGCTAAGATAGAAATTATTAGGACACATACTTGCTGTGGAGACGACACACTTTAGGCTATTCAGAAATGATTTTATGAGATCATTGCAGCCTGATTATTAGCCTATATTTAAAGCCTAACATCTCTGGTGTGGTTTTGACGATCAGAAAAGTAATTTTCCTTAGCTATACTGAAATAGGCTAACGATGTCAAGAGCGCTTCTGTGGGGTTAGGGTGGGCGCAGTGGACTCGGAGTGCTGTCGCGGAACATTGGAATTTGTGGCTGCCCAGGACTAAAATTTTTCTAAAATCCTAAACATGTCTTGGGGATCCATTATCATCCAAATTATAACTGAATCGTGAGTTTTAACACGCAAACACTGGATGAACAATGGATTTTATGGGGCGGCAAAGTGCGATGCTGGTGTGCAGAGTTGTATTGAAAAGAATGCAATCTAATGTACAGTAAATGAATGTCGAAAGCAGTGTACACCGCACTCATGTCGGCATCGGTGTCCACAGCAATTTAAAACACCATTCAGCTGACCGGGAGTTCAGAACTGTGTTGGTGTTTATTGTACGCATCTACTCTTTGGCCGGGTCGTAAGCCCAAACAAGTGTGTGCAGCATGCCTTTACGTAGCGCATCATCATAAAGATAGGTTATATTACATTTAATCTGCATCACGCCCAATTTTAGCGGAAAACAAGTTATATATCATTGATTCTAATGGGAAAGACAGATAGCCTAATCACACCTTGACGTTACATCTAGTTATTAATTTACAGGCCATTCAATAATTTTACTAACACGGCAGTTCTAAAGAATTATGTGTATGTAACTTACTCATGTCGAAACGATGTAGGCCTAGGCTACATTACAACCCATTCAGCACGTACTAGCTACACTTACCATATCCCATGTAAAACGGTTAGCTTGCTAGCTAGCTAACTGTGGAACTTCAGTATAACAGGCATAGCCAATTATCTCACCTAGTTGTAGGAAAAAGGCTACGTTCATATTACAAGTGATAGAATGAATGTGTGACTTATGTTTAGTTGATGTTATGACATGTAAAGTTAAGCTTGCCGAACTTAGTTATAGTCAGCCACGGGCAGTTTGACTGTGCCTACATTTGTGATACTCCTGTTAACGTTAGTAGGCTAAACTGGAAAGAGCAAAAAATAGGAACATATAATGGTCACATTAATCCCATAAACACACAGATAACTCTTACACCAACCTTATTTTGTGCCTTTTATTCACATTTGTTTCAAGATTTAGTAAGTATAACACCTTTTCACTCCCCACTTCTATGCAGCATAGATTTCCATTATCCAAACAGCTCCCTTTCCCCTAAAAGGGGGCGTGTACATGCAGCATGGTCTAGCTAGATCTAGTGTGGTGTTGTAGTTGTTCTAACATTACTAGTTGTTGCAACAGCTTGTGAAAAAACGACAAAGTTTTTTAAGTTTGTTACACCAAAAAGAATGTTAATCTCGCGAAAAAAAAATTGACGCCGTTAAAATAGGTTTATGTTAACGCCGTTAATAACACGTTTAACTGACAGCACTAATTATTTTCATCCCTTTTGGGAGGGTCCAAGTCTCGGACCCCCCCAATACCCCCCATAATTCGAACCATGGCTCCAGGCTTGGAATTTCATAATTTTAGGGGCAAGGCCACTTGGCCTTCAGTTGAGCATATTTGTGGGGGGCACAAAGGCCACACATCAGGGCACCAAGGCCAAAGTTAACTATACAGTAGGCTACATAAAAATGATCAAAGTTGTATTTAGCCTATTCACAGCAGTAGACCAGCATCACAGTATGAAACAGTACAAAAACATGAAACATGACATATTACATAACTGTAAATCATACAACTGATTTTAATATTTACAGATATCTAGGCTATATTTAACATTTATTTTCTATTTGGCCTGTTATGAAATCATGTATTGAACAATTTAAGCACAGCTCAGCTTTAAGAAACTCAAATAGCCTACATCCATGCTTACATTTTTTTGATCATTAAGGCTACTTTGACAAACTCTTAGTCAGCTGTATATCTTCTGATTTTAATATTTACAGATATCTAGGCGATAATTGTAACATTTATTTTGTATTTGGCCTGTTATGAAATCATGTATTGACTGACATCCCGGGTGTTCTGAACGTCAGTGACGACATGCTGGTATGGCACCAGCCAAGAGGAACATGGCAAGAGCCTGGAGGCGGTCCTTACTCCCTTCAGTGACTGTAACCTCACACTTAATGCTGACAAGTGTGAATTCAACAAGACCAAGGTGGGTGGACCAAGGGGTGGGTGAAGACAAAGAAACTGTCAAGAGAAAAAGTGTGGTTCCCAGGAATAGACCAAAAGACAGAGGACTGCATCAAAACCTGTCTTGCTTGCCAGGCAGTGACAAACACAACACAGTCTCATGCACCACGCCAGATGACTCCCCTTCCAGCTGCACCATGGACTGAGGTGAGTGTGGATTTTTGCTAATTGCCATTGGAGAATACTTACTTGTAGTGATGGACGATTACTCAAGGTTCCTGGTGGTGGAGAAGGTGTCCACCACATCTGCAAAAGCTGTTATACCAAAGCTAGACAGCATGTTCTCATTTTTTGGCATCCCAGAAGTTGTCAAGAGTGACAATGGTCTGAGGACTTCTCCAGGTTTGCTTCATACCTGGGCTTCCGCCACAGAAAGATAACTCCTTACTAGCCCCAAGCAAATGGGGAGGTTGAGCGTTTTATGAAGACATTGAAAAAGACAATCGACAATAGACACACTCAAACGCAAAAACACTCAACAGGAACTAAATCGCTTCCTGAGAGCATACAGAGGAACCCCACAAAGCACCACTGGGAAACCACCTGCCACAGCCATCTTCAGCAGACAGGTGCGCACAACACTACCCAGTGTCCAAAACATAGTTCCGGACAAGCTCATGAGAGCCAGAGACACACAAGCAAAAGAGAAGATGAAAGGGCATCATGACAAACACTTCTGTCGTCCCTCCCCTGCTCTGAAAGTGGGATATTATGTGCTGGTCTGCGACCAGAGAACAAATTCCTGTCCCCTTTTCATCCGGATCTGTTCCAAGTCACTGCAGCAAAAGGAACAATGATAACTGCTCAACGGGGGCAGCAGAGAAACATGTCACACTTCAAGCAAGTGTCCCCCACACTTGGTCCAACTGCTACACAGGGAGGGGACAACAGCACACAGAGAGACTGAACCAAATGACTTTGTCCACAATGATGAACCAAACCCAACGGCACTGTCAGGCCCAGTGACCTCAGGTGCCCCTCGCTACCCAAGAAGGGTCGCTGTGAAGTGGCCAGAGTACCTTGATGATTTTGTGCCATAACTTAACATGACACCTTGAACTGTGTCATGGAGGACTAGTTTGGTTCTTGTAGGCCTCTGGAAAAAAATTTAATGTTTTACTTTCTTGGGAATGTTGGAGGGGTGTGTTGTTCAGCCATTAGGGGAATACACCTTCAAGGACACAGGGAGTTGTGGGATAGTGAACAGAGCCACGGGGCAGGAAGTGGGACAGAAGTGATGATTGGATATGTGCACGTTATGAATGGAGCCAAATAAACATGCCGGAGTTCTATGGCTACTACAGAAACGTTGTTCTCATCTATGAGAGTGAAAGTAGACTACTGTATTACATCATGGAAGTAACTTCTGCGAATAACCAAACTGAAACATCTGAACAACCAAAGTCTACCTGTCCTAGAAAGTAGGGTAAGTGAGCAATAAAGTAGCATAGCTTTAGCAACTGGTAAACCAGTATTAATCTGTAGTCTCTGTTGTCCCGTCTGATAACAGTTGAGCGGGCACAGCTTTACCTGAAGCACTGGTGGATCTTGAAGTCCTTCACAGGGAAAAAGCGTGAATGACTGTTCAAGAAGGTTGACCCGTAGCCTGGCCCACCTAGGCTCCTTTCACGGAGACACTGGTCTGGAACATCATAGTTCACTAATGTTTCCCAGTCAGCGAGGGTTGCTGCTATAGATTCGAAACCGAAAGTGGCTGTAGGTAAAGGTAGTAGCAACACCTGCCAACATCAAAAATTGCAGTCGGAAGAGTGTGTACATTTATTTACAGCAAAGGCTCACATAGATTGTTTCCTGACTGCCAACGCTGTTTTCTGTCAGTTTGTTAAGTTTAGGCGAAATAGGAAGTAACGTCCCTGATCCCTGATCAATGTGATTGGTTAGGTTGGACCAATGATTTCAAAGTTAACGCTATGTCTATGCCCGTCACCATGCTAGCTTTGTAAAGGATTCCCAATCATGAGTGACCAGACTCAGTTTGGTTTCCCAGGCTAGTTGACCCGGGCTATAAGGCAGTGGCAGAGCCCAGGTGTAGGTCGACCTGTCTGTGATTGACAGATGTCATAGCTGGTCATGCCCAAGGTGATTCCTATAGAACACAGAATGAATGAAAGAACTAGGCCTACAGTATATTTGAATCTCTACTTGGCACAGTCCTTTGTTTTCAAAGTTTGAAAGCGAGAGCGAACAGAAGACAGAGCCGGGGAGCGGCCCGATGTGAAAGTCATTTCTGTGCTCTCAATTATAATTGTTACAGTCGTGATAACAGTTTTATTCACCACAAGATTATTTTTCCCTCGGCAGTTTCTGTATTTACGCTCTCGATTCCATGTGCTCGCATAATTAAGGCAGCTAACTGACGCCATATTAACTATCAAATATATTTTGTCTATTCATTAAATTAGCTTTAGTTGGACTTAGCACTTTGTCCATCATTCAAATTAGGTCCATGGGTTTAAATCTAATGTTGCATGCCACTACACTCCCTTCAAGAGTAATGCTTTCACTTGCTTATTCCAGATCAGTCAATGCGAACTAGTAGCTCAATCAGCTTACCTATCCATTAATTCCAAAATATTGTGATTAAATTGGGCCCTCGCTTTATGGCTGCCATATTTGGGTGGGTCACATGATGAACTTGCTGTTCTGCTATTGGCTGGCAAGAGATACACCTTAGTGAAATTGAAATTATTGCTAAAGTGCTAAAGAAAGACAAAGTTAACCTGAAGATTTGGTGCAAATAGATCATTCTGTGACTTGCCATGATAGGTGAAGGCTACTGTGACAGTATTTACCAGCAGGTGGCAGAGTTGAGTTAGAAAATTGTGCCGTGTGTGTGTGTGTGTGCGTTTGTGACCTGGTGTGTGCGTCATGATGATTCTGCTTGTCTGACTGTATCTATGTTAATGTATGCGTAGGCGTGCTCTTCTCCGGATGTGTAATTTAACTGAAGCATGAAGCATGAAGCATGTGTGTGTGAGAGTGTGTGTGGCAAAAGAAAGGTGAATGTATGTAACAGTGAAATGGGTTTGAATTTGCTTTTGTTGTTATGTGTGGTGCCAGATATGGATGAATGAAAGATGAACGACAGCACAGATGTAGAAGGGAGTTCTTACTTCAGGCTCCTCCTGCTTCTGTCTCTCATCCTCTGCTTTTTTCTGTCTCTCTCTCTCTCTCTCTCTCTCTCTCTCTTCCCCTCCCTCTCCTCCTCTCCGTCACGCTCTCCTCATCTACAGGAAATAATTTATCCACCCCTACTGTCTCCATGGCAACAAGGAAGGGAAATCCATTTCATCAGTCTTTCCATCTCAGTCCCTCTTCTCTCCCACCCTCCTTCTCTCTCTACCCCCCTCCCCCCTTCATCTTCACTCTGTGAGAAGCGAAAAAGAATTAATACTCTGTGTCAGCAGGCCTCATTCACTTGGGTTTTCTTCAGAGAGAGAGAGAGAGAGAGAGAGAGAGAGAGGAGAGAAAAGGAATGGAAGAGAATGGGAAGGTGTACCCTGTGCTTGTGGCTGTGTGTGTGTTGTTGCCTTTGTGCTGTTTTGATGGAGTGATTGATGAGCATGTCAGTTCTGTCAGTGGCACCATCTTACAGACTCTGCTGACACTCATTCACCACAGTGTTTCTTCCCCTTCACACTGTCAATACTTGGATTTGAATTTCACTCCTGCAGATTCATCATTTGTCATCACAAGAGTCATGTTGTGTGTGTATGTGGGTGGTGGGTGATGTGTGGTGTGTGTGTGTGTGTGTGTGTGTGTGTGTGTGTGTGTGTGTGTGGTGTGTGTGTGTGTGTGTGTGTGTGTGTGTGTGTGTGTGTGTGTGTGTGTGTGTGTGTGTGTGTGTGTGTTCCTGTGGTGCTCAGAGGTGTCTCGTGAGGTGTGGATGTATGTGTGGTTTCTGACAGCAGGGCTGACCTCTCTGTAATCCCATGGGGCACTGGGGCAGGAACAGCCAACAGATGCTAAAGACACCAGATGGCCTCAAATCAGAATTTAAGTCCCCCAGTGCACACACACACACACACACACAGATAGTGGAAGAGAGAACTGCTCACACATGCATGAAAATAAACAGACACAGACACAGAAACGCACAGAGACACACACACACACAGAGAAAGAGAGACAAATGTTTGTGTGTAAACATAAATGGGTGTTTTGATGTTTAATCCTTTAATCATAGCCATACACAAACTGTTCTAGTCTATAATGATGGAATTCCTGTTTTTAATCTGATTTTGATCAGAATTAAATTGTTTAGCTGTGATTTAAAATCAAGATATTTTACCATGTAAATAAGAAGAAGTTGAACCAATCTGTGAATATTTCGTGAATATTTTGTGTTTAATACATTATTTTCCAAGATTTGAACTTCTCGGTTGGCCTTTGTGGGGAAAGACCCTTGAAGAAAGACCCTTGAAGAAGATGTTTTTGAATATCATCTCTGACATTAAAGCCTAGTCTACAGGGAAAGGGGAAGTTGCCTCCAGTCGACTAAATCCTTTCTGTACTTATATTGTCATCCTCATCATCATCCTTCATCAATCACCATCCAACATCACACTTCACCTGCCGGATTCTTCTGTTTAGACTATGTGTTTATTTCATTCATGTTTTTCACATTCATTTTAATCTTATGGAAACAATGTGTGAAAATGGAGCTTAAAGCTTAAAGTGGAAGGAAAGTGGAAGAAATTGTTTGAAGTTCAAACTTTGATCCATGATGGTTATGATAAAAATGTCAGCTGTGATTCCAAAAAATACTGTGATATTGTGTCTCTGGGACATGGTGACTGACTCATGATTGTTTTCATGTGTTGGAGACTGCACGATAGCAGACAATATGATGGCAGTAGGGAGGGGTAAATTTGAAGATGACTGATTGTGTTGGATAAATGTTGTGATTGGGGTGGTTAGATAGCTGTGCTTATCGCCATGGTAACATCATGGTAACGTAACACCAACATTATGGTGACAGTGTGCTGGCTCTGACCTGTGTACAGTAAAAGTGAATGTGATAAACAGGCAGGCTGGGCAGAGACGGTCTGCTATGGTGTAATTACCCATAATAGTACAGTAATCTGATTTCAGCTGCAAATCTCTTTATACACACACACACACACACACATACACACACACACACACACATGAGACTCAAACACACAAACTCACACTGAGCACACATATGCACATAAATTAGACTCAAACACACAGACACACACACACACACAGATACACTCACAGGAATAGAATACACAAGTTCATCCACACTGTCTCCAATCTTTGGTTCTTTTCTCATCCATCTGTCTGCTCAGGTACCATTTCCTTTCCTTCCCTCCATTCAGCCACTGTCCTGTCAGAATCCACCCGACAGTTTGTCATGTAGCCTGTTTGGCTGCCTATCTGCCTCAAGCGTTTCTGTGCGTTGCCTTGTCTTTCAGGAGATGCGTCTGCCTCCTGGTTTTCTCTCCCAGATGTTGAGTGACTAAGTCTCTCTCTCTGCCCCTCCCTCTGTCTCTGCACTTCATTCTCCTCTTGTTCTTTCCTCTCCTCCTTTCTATCACTTCTTTCAGTCTGGGTACCCAGAATCCTCTGGTCTCCTCTGCGTACTGCCTCTGTTTTCTCTCTGCCTCCATTCTTCCTTTTTCATCTCTCTCACTTTTTCTCTCTTTCTCTCTCTCTCCCTTTTTTTACGAATGAAACATGGAGCAGGGTGATTCATTGTGAATATGCATGAGAAAGAAACATGACGTACGTGACTAGAGACAGAAAGATAGGTCATGCATACATGTAAATACACACACAACAACACACACAAAACACACACATGCGCGCACATGCACGCACGCGTGCACACACATACATACATACACATACACACACACACACACACACAAACATACACATTTGGGCCATGAAGTCCCTGAATCATGACTTTTTCATTTCTAAGAGCTGAAAATCTCCTGTCTTGATTTCAACCATTCATGATTGCAGCTTGATGATCACCCATACAACATAGCAACTGAAGAATAGCCATTGCATTTTGTGTGTGCGTGCGTGTGTGTGTTTGTGTGTGTGTTTATATGTGTGTGTATGTGATTGTGACTGTGCACAAGTGTATGTGTGTGCGACTCCGGGATGCACGCTTGAATTCCTTTTTTAATCTTCTGCAGCCTTAATATGCAAGCGGGTCTGAAGATTAAAGCTTTTGATTACAGGGGCTCAGATCTCTCTCTCTCTTTCTCTCTCTCGCTCTTTTTCTCTCTTTCTCTCTCTCTCT
>NC_063207.1:16830882-16833382 GCF_017589495.1 Alosa alosa | reverse complement strand
CTATGCGCTCATACTATAGGGTACAAGATGAAGTTTGAAATGTGGGAGGACCTCACCTCACCTCGCTTGCATGCATCATATTAAAGAGCTTGAGAGATGTGAGTGTGTATCATTGAGAAAGGGAGACATAGGTTGCAACATTTCACACCTTAAAAGCACATCTTGTTTCTTAGCACTCACAGGAACAGGACACAGATGCTGGGATAGGAGCGCTTCCTGGACTCTGAGTCTGCTCGGGGTGCTTTTTGGATGGGATACATACAGAGAGGAAAATGTAACCTCTCTTTTTTCAAAAAATGATGCTGCCTTTATTGTCAGGACATGGTCATGGTCATTGACATGCCAGCCAGTGTGTGAAAAAAGGCATCGTCTCAAGAGGTGTCAGTTCTGGTGGTGGGCAGTGTGGTCAGATACGGCATGTGTCCTTGTGTGTCTACTGTGTGTGGTGTGGTGTGATTTGTCATTTCGTTGTTTTTGTTTTTCCTTCTACATTTTATCGGATGGTGACAATTTCCACTGCTCTCCTCAGAGTTGTTGTTCATGAATGTTTATTATGTGTGTATGTCACATGTCACTAGGGTGTGGTGGGTGTGTATGTGTCACATGTGACTAAGGTGCAGTGGGGCATGATTGTGTAGGTGTGTGTGTGTGTGTGTGTGTGTGTGTGTGTGTGTGTGTGTGTGTGTGTGTGTGTAAGAGAGAGAGTGAGTGAGTGTTTACATCCCCTCATGGCATTGAACAAAGAACACTTTGCGATGTCACAGATGGCACAGCATGGCACAGAGAAATGGGTAGCAGAGAGAGAGAGAGAGAGGAGAGAGATAATATGAGAGGGAGGAGAGAGAGAGAGAGAGAGAGAGGTGGAAAGGATAAAGAATAAAAGATACCGTAGATGGCGAAATGAAGAAAGACAAACTGCAGAGATATACAAGAGAATATTAACAGATTCCAATGAGAAGAGGTGGGGAATTTGTTTATGGCTGAGGAACTTCGAAATGGCTAGAAATAGCTAAGTGTGTGATGAGCGAAACCTGTGCACTAAATGAAAGGCAGGAGTGGGAGTGGTGTGTGGAGAGGGTTGCAGTCAGGCAGGGCGAAATAGCAGAGACTCACCAAGGCATTTCACAAAGTGCCTAAAGCCCATATACACACCCATACACAGTATGCTCTTGGACACACACACACACACACACACACACACACACACACACACACACAACACACACACATTTTAAGGTCATAGTGTCAAGATATATGTTACAAACCACAGCTGAGACGGTCACATTATCAATGTAATAGATGTAGTGTGTGTGGTTGTGTGTGTGTGTGTATGTGTGTGTGTGTTCCTGTTTCACACTATAATTATGCCATGGCCCCTGAACATTATTTAATGTAAATGTCTCGAGAGGCATGCACATGGGACTCCAGAAACGAGACTTCAGATTGAACTGGGGCATGATGCTGTTTCAAGCGAAAGGTTGCCACTATTTGTTACATACTGTCTGTCTCCTGCTGAATGTATAGTGTGTTTTACTAAGTGTACTGTCTATTTGTACTGTCCCTGTATATGTTGCTTTTATGTCTATGTTCTCTTGTATACTGTCTCTGTTTGATGTTTTTATGCTACTCTTATCTCTATATCTTTTTCTCTTATTGTACAGTGTCCTTGGGTGACTTGAAAGGCACTTTAAATAAAATGTATTATTATTATTATTATTATGCTGTACACATATGAACAGAGCTGGAAACAACAGTAACATAAAGAACCAGGTCAAGCCATACCCTACAGAGATGTGTCGCAAGGCATCTCCATCCATTAAACTGGGCACAGTAGTGGATGAAGAAAACCCTTTCCCTGTCTTCAGAGACCCAGACAGCCACTAGTGTACTATATGAGGGACAGCTGGCTGTCCCAAACACAGGATTTTAGTGACACAGCAGTGAGAACGCAGCAGTGATAAACATCCATCGTGTGTGTGTCTGTCTGTCTGTCTGTCTGTCTGTCTGTGTGTGTGTGTGTGTGTGTGTATGCGAGTTCTTGATAATTAGATATTCAGTTTTTCTCCATCCTGTTGACTTCCGCTACATAGTATCTGTCATCATACTGGTTTGGCCATGGCTATAATCACGTCGCATACAATGTCATATTTGGAGAAAGGGATCATATATAGTGGGATGTGACACCCTGTGTTTTGTGTATGTGTCTTCTCAAATGTTCCCACATCCAGTGTGTCTGTGTGTATATGTTTTGTGTGTGTGTGTGTGTGTCTTTGAGGGCGGGTGTGCTCCATTCCACTTCAGAATTCCGATCTCCGCTGCGAGTCAACAACTTCAGTCTCCTTCAGAACGTGTGCAGAACTCACCACTCCATAACCACACACACACACACACACACACACACACACACACACACTACCAGCCACACTAACACACAGTGTAGTGTAATTAAGATGGTATGTAAGGACTGGAAATTGCAGCAACTCTTCTCTCTGCCCACCCC